>NC_045545.1:52327714-52577714 GCF_009769535.1 Thamnophis elegans
GAGGAAATAGATGATTAAGCCTGTGCTACTCAACCCCTCTGGAAACAGGGGATAATTGTCAAAAATTTAACCCTTGTCAACTCTGGTGGCATTATATTTCCTGGGTCCCTTAGCCACAAACATGCTGTTGCCAATAGTAAAAATACTAAATTTCCTACTGACATCCTGTATTATGGATGTACCATCTGGTTTGGTTGACAGTTAAATGCAGATCTTCTGGAATATGTGTAGGAGGGGAACTAACTTGTCCAGTGTAAAAATATTTTTTTTAATTCCACAGATTTATCCCCCTTCTCTCCATCTTTTTCATTTTACTCAAATTTAAAACCAGAAAGTTATTTCAACTTACTTATTGAGAAATGATAGTAGCTAAAGAAAGAGTGAGTCACCATACCATACAAAATTCTTAAATTGTACAGTATGTTCATATTTTACCTCTAACAACTTGGTTATAAGGAAAGGGTTTTTATAGAATTCCCAAAGAGTTTCTAGACTTACCACAATAAGGGTCACCAAGTCAGTGCTTTCATTTTTTTTTGCCTATGCATCATCAAGACATAATTATTTATATCTTAGCAAAATAAATTGTACTCTATATACAGTTGAAACCTGAAAAATTAGAATATCGTGCAAAAGTTCATTTATTTCAGTAAAGCAACTTAAATGGTGAAACTAATATATGAGATAAACTCATTACATGCAAAGCAAGATAGTTCAAGCAGTGATTTGTCATAATTGTGATGATTATGGCTTACAGCTCATGAAAACCCCAAATCCATAATCTCAGAAAATTAGAATATTGTGAAAAGGTGCAATATTCTAGGCTAAAAGTGTCCCGCTCTAATCAGCTAATTAAGCCATAACACCTGCAAAGGTTTCCTGAGCCTTTAAATGGTCTCTCAGTCTGGTTCAGTAGGAATCACAATGATGGGAAAGACTGCTGACCTAACAGTTGTGCAGAAAACCATGATTGACACCCTCCATAAGGAGGGAAAGCCTCAAAAGGTAATTTCAAAAGAAGTTGGATGTTCCCAAAGTGCTGTATCAAAGCACATTAATAGAAAGTTATGTGAAAGGGAAAAGTGTGGTAGAAAAAGGTGCACAAGCAGCAGGGATGACCGCAGCCTGGAAAGGCCATTCAAAAGTGTTGGAGACTTTCACAAGAAGTGGACTGAGGCTGGAGTCAGTGCATCAAGAGCCACCACACACAGACGGATCCTGGACATGGGCTTCAAATTCCTCTTGTCAAGCCACTCCTGAACAACAAGCAACATCAGAAGCATCTTACCTGGGCTAAAGAAAAACAGACCTGATCTGTTGCTCAATAGTCCAAAGTCCTCTTTTCTGATGAGAGCAACTTTTGCATCTCATTTGGAAACCAAGGACCCAGAGTATGGAGGAAGAATGGAGAGACACACACTGCAAGATGCTTGAAGTCCAGTATGAAGTTTCCACAGTCTGTGTTGATTTGGGGAGCCATGTCATCTGCTGGTGTTGGTCCACTGTGCTTCATTAAGTCCAGGGTTAACGCATCTGTTTACCCGGAGATTTTGGAGCACTTCATGCTTCCTTCCCCAGATGAGCTTTATGGGGATGCTGACTTCATTTTCCAGCAGGACTTGGCACCTGTCCACATTGCCAAAAGAACCAAAACCATGGGATTACTGTGTTTGATTGGCCAGCAAACTCGCCTGACCTGAACCCCATAGAGAATCTATGGGGCACTGCCAAGAGAAAGATGAGAGACATGAGACCGAACAATGCAGAAGAGTTGAAGGTCTCTATTGAAGCATCCTCGTCTTCCATAACACCTCAGCAGTGCCACAGGCTGATAACTTCCATGCCACGCCACATTGAGGCAGTAATTGCTGCAAAAGGGACCCAAACCAAGTTCTGAGTACATATGCATGCTTATACTTTTCAGAAATCCGATATTGTTCTATGTATAATCCTTGGTTTATTGATTGCATGTAGTATTCTAATTTTCTGTCATTGTGGATTTGGGGGTTTTATGAGCTGTAAGCCATAATCATCACAATTATGACAAATCGCGGCTTGAACTATCTTGCTTTGCATGTAATGAGTCTATCTCATATATTAGTTTCACCTTTTAAGTTGCATTACTGAAATAAATGAACTTTTGTACGATATTCTAATTTTTCGAGTTTCACCTGTAGAATTAAAATGATGTTATTTGGGAACTAATAAAATCATTAACAAACTAAACCTCATAAGGGAAAACACTGCTAATCATTTCTCTCTTGAAGTTTAGTTTAGTTTTAGTTTTCCCTTAATTTGTATGCCGCCCTTTTCCCTGGGGGGACTCAGGGCGGCTCACAGTTCAAAAAGGGGGGGGGGGGGAAGACAAACAATAAAGCTGTCTTGCTTTCCCCAAAATGTACCTTCTTCCCAACTCCTCTACTTATTTCATATGCATGGTCCTCTCCCTTAGACCATTATTATTATTCCACTGTTTTGAAAAAGTCATGAAACTTAGTTTTTATATATGATAACCACAGCAAGATTAATATATGCAGAATGATGGAATGATCTGGCAGTACTCAATGGAGATATGTTTGTTAAAATGATGGGACCTGTTAAGGTGATCAAGTTGACCTATTTGGTTAGAAAAAAGACATTTATTGCGGACTGGAAACCCCATATGACTTTTAGGATAAAAGAAAAAAATGAATTTATGATGTATGATTTTGATGATTAAATAGGATAGGTCAGAATTCCCCAACCTTTCTGATTTGGCGGCCCAGCACAGTGGGGGAGGGAAGAGATAATGGTTTTGTGTGAGGAGCAGGTGCACACGCACAGCTTAATTTGTGTGAGTGGCAGGCGCAACCCCCCCCCCCCCACTGCAAGCAAGAATGGGGCTGCAAGCACCAGTGGCCACCGCTCACGCAGATGGGGCTACGAGCATCAGCGCCCGCCACTTGTGTGAGTTGGGCTGTCCACACGAACTGTCCCAATGCTCATGCAGCCCAGTTGCAAATAGGGCATGGCCTCGTAGTGTGCCATGACCCACAGGATGGTGATCCCTGGGATAGATTATAGATAGTAGCCACAATGTAAGTTTAGAGAATATAAATCTATAGTTGTACTTAACTGCTATAAAATACTCAAAAGCCACTTCCTTATAGCTTTTTTCTATTTTTTACTTTTCTTCTTTTCTTTTTTTCTTTTTGCACTATAGCTTTCTCTTTTATTTCCTCCTTTTTCTTTCTTTCTTTTACTTTGCTTTAATTTTTTAGATAGATGGATGGACGGACAGACAGATATCTGTCTTTTTTGCAACATCTCTCTAATGTTTTCTCTGTTGATGCCTTGCAGGATTCCAAATCCAAAGCCATGGATGGTTAGTGCAGGTTACTGGATACGTTGCTAGCAATGTGTATTCCACACAATTCATAATAGGATTAATGTCATTGTTCCAGTTGTTATTCTCCCCTTTGTGTTGGTTTCTGCTTGTTTCTACAACCAGATAGGTAGACTACAAGCAACTGCACTCTAAATAACATAAACCATTATAAAAATAATAAATAAAAAATGGAAGTTAGTGCTTCTGAAGTCTTCAGGGACAAGCATGAATACATCCGCTTCATAGTCACCATAATGAAAGTTACAGTGATTAGCAAAGGTAACCTCACCATAGGCTGCGCTTCCTGCCAGCGTTTGGCATACTGGCCAGGAATTATACTAGTCCAATGCATTTAGAAGGTGTCTGTTTGAGATGGTGGTGGTATTTTTGCATTGCTTGACTCCTAGCCTCAAGCCCAACCATCATCAGTGTACATGCAGATGCTCCCTTGATGAATTCCAAGCTTCATGAAACACCTGAGTCTTTAAAGCCTTTTTTATTCATTTTAAAAATGAATGGACAATTAGTATGCTGTAAAAACTTAAAGGATTTATGCACTGTGTATTTACTCTGAAGTCATTCTTGGGGGGGAGAGATAAGAACTACAGTCCAGTGCTTTGGCTGGATCTTTGTCTCACTGTTCAGACAAAAGACAGAAGGAAACTGACATTGATAATGTCATTCTGTACACTGGATAATGTATATGGAGATTCTCAGTCATTCAGGTTTTAAGACGTTTGGCTTGTTATTCAAAATAATGCACCCTCCAGTCAGAGCTGAAGAAGCTTCTTTGATGAGAAGCAAAATATCTTCAAAGAAAAATAAGAAAGTCTAGTTGCCTCTTCAAAAAGCCACTTTGGGACTTACACTGGATAATTAACTGGCATAGAGAACAGCCAGCATTGTGGATCTGAGAGAAATGTGTGTGTGTGAGAAAGAGAGACAAAGAGAAGGAGAGAACCTCTAGCATACATTTATATTAAATACTTTTAGAACCCAGAAGGATAATTATTGCTCTTTTGTGCCTCACGGACTTACAGGTGTTTTCTGTATTTCCGTTTTTATTTCATGAGATAAATGTTCACTGTTATCTTTGTGAAGAAACTTTTATTGGATACAAGCAAAAGGTTGTGAGCAGACAGTGGTAGAACCTGTTTTTGTATCTTAGCAGCAAAATGCATATAGATTACCTCTAGTGGGAATCCTCCTCCTTCCCCATTCTTACATAAGAAGTCATGTTATTGAGCTAAATCATCATTCTACAATCTTGGAATTACGTAGTATAATAAGAATGTTCAATTCCCAGATTTATCAGCAGTAGCATATTAGCTAGGGAATTCTGGGAGTTGAAATCTGGAAGGCTTACAGATTGAGAAAAAGCTATGTTGAGTAGGAATATACAAGTTTGTATCCTCCCAAAGATTTGAATCCTAAACTGCAGGTTCAATACCATTGAATTGAGAGTGCTTTAAAATAGAAAGCAGACAATCTTCCTGTAGAGTTTGCAAATGCTAATTTCAAGGTTATTTGTTATTGTTATACAAAACTATTGGATTATTCTTGCTGAGAGGGGAATTAAAGTAAAAGAGGAAAGATTGGCCCTATAAAGTCTTTTTGCAATATGACTCAATATATTCGTTAAAGTAAATGGAAAGAAAGAGAGTTTTGAGAGACTATATAACTTCATTGAACATGTTTCAACTATTAGAAAAAGAAGGGAATGACAAGGCAAGACTGGGCTTGCCTTGCTTATGTTTATATAAATATAGCCCCAGAGAAGTTTACAAACAAATCTTTCATTCCAAATATTATGATGTTTCATCCTCTTTCCTCATCTGCTTCCAATCATCCTTGTTTTCTCAATGCTGCTAGATTTATTATTTTCCAATAAGAAAAAGAAAGTAAAAATAATAAGTAACCCCTGAAGTGATTCTTGCTAATAACATATAAGCTTAGGGACATGGAGAGTGGAAGCAAAGAAATGATTCCTCTGTCAGAAAATGCCTTCAAGAGAACAGAAGAGTGCTGCTGTCAAGTCCAGCATTTTTAGTCAAGTCCAGCATTCTGTTTCCATGGTAGCCAACCAGATGTTCATAAGAAGCTCACAGGAAGACAGGAGTGCAATAGCACTTTTTCCCATACATGCTTCCATAATTACTATTGCCTCTGGTGCTGAGACAATACATAGGCATCATAATAGCCATAAGCAAAGTTGTATAATCTTTTTTAGGGGAGGCAGAGTTAGAGGCTTCCTAAACCATGTATTAGACTATTCCATAGTTTCATGCTTTAGGAGAGCGTTTACCTTCCTTGAAGATTGCTACTCTGCCTCAGGGCCCTGGCAATGTCTTCTGGTGGTTTAGTATCATAGTAAGTCTTTTTTGTAAATTCAGCATCTTTGTGCCTGAATCCCGAAACACTGGGAAACATTCAATTTTTCCTTAAAAGAGCTTGCTTTGGATTAAAAGCAGAAATGTATTTTTCTCTCTCTGTGTGTGTGTGTGTGTGTGTGTGTGTGTGTGTGTGTGTGTGTGTGTTTTGAGTCCAGCAGTTTTTAATAACTCAAGAATGTTCTTCCTTCTCTTGCCCCTTCATGCATTGTGAGTGGGGTGTGTGTGATGTGGATCTCTGAGGAAAGTTTGACAAGTCTCCTGAATTTGTGTGGCTGTTGGGAATCCAGAGGCGTATTCCATCTATCACAGAAACTGACATGCAGGTGGTTGCTATGCAGAACCACTATTCTGACCTTTTCTGCCTGAGCAAGGCATTATGAGAGCTGCCAGGAATCAGGCTCTTGAATGTTTTAAGGATCAGTTCTAAGTTTTCATTGCTCTGACAGCAGAAAGTTGCAGTGATGACCTTGAGAGATCGAAACTTGTACAGCTTTAAGCTGCAGGGGGCTTGGTGGATAGAGCTGTGGATAAGTATGAATTGAGTATGTGTTGCCTTTTTTTTTCTGCCAAGGTTTTTGTTTTCTTATCCCTGGACAAATCCATATACTATCTTGAGAAATATCAGTTCTGCCCAGAGGTATTTGAGTATTCATTAAAATTAGTTTGCTTGGTCTTCATAAATAAAAGCCACAGTGGTATATAATAATTAGTTTGTTGAGCTAGGATCATGGAAATTTAAAACTTAGTCTATCAAACAAAGTTGTTGGACAGATGAATTACTGAGCTCATCATCCTGAAGAAGACTAAAATCTTTTTGTTTGTAGATTTTTGGGGTGGCAGTAAAATACTAAAGAAAAAAATATGGAATGTTATTTCTGAAGAAAACTCAGAACAAACCAACTGTCATTTCATTATAGTGAAATTACTTCAAAATATGGGTTGATTATAAAAAATTACAATGAAATCCTGATATCTAACCTCACATCCCACCCCGCCTTCACTTTTTGTTTGTGCATCATATTGGAAATGGTTTTATTTTGATGACATTCTACTAGGAAAACCAAAGAGAAAAAATTCCTGCGTGAAATGCTTTCAGCCGTAAGTCAAAGGACAGTATGAAAGCCAGTATTGTATGGAACTTTTAGTAATGTTTATTTCTAAAATGTTTCAGAGATTAGAAGAGTAGTGAATAGTTTGGAAGAAATATTTTTAGACTTCCTAAAGTTCCCAGTGACAAACTTACAAGTCTCTCAACTAGCCCGCGGCTATTGGGAGAGATTTTTGAGGCTTTTGTCTCTGGAGCTTGGTGGCAGAGAGCTCTCCGGCAAACAACGCCTCATGGCAATGGCTGTTGGAGACCCCGCTCTGCGCTGCTACATCTGCTGGGCTATGCGCCCCCCTTGTGCCGCAACCGCTCCAGCTGCATCCAAAAGCCGCCAAGGACCGCCAGCAGCCCAGAGCAGCCGCCAGCAGCACCGCTGCCGGGAAGCGCTGCACGCCGCCACTGCACGCTGCTGCCGTTCCTCAGCAGCTCCCGCCCATCGGAAGGCTGCTGCTGCTCCTCTCAGGCTCCGCAGCCTCCCCGCAGGGCCTTCGCCGCCCTCACTTGCCTTGCGGTCTCGGCTATCTCATGGCGCCTGGACAATAGGCTCTGTAGCCTCGGTGGCCATTTTGTTTTGGCACGAAAATCTCCGGTGGCCAATTTGAAGTTCAACAAGTCATGAGTACAGCCCATGGCCTCTTCTCCTGCCCCTGAGCCACAATTGCCTCTATCTACCAAAGAGACCCCTTCTGCTGGGACCTGCAAACGCAAACCAGCCCCAGAAGCATCCCCCACGGAACCCTCGTCAAAGGCTCCCAAGGAGTCACAGAGGAATAATACCAAGCCACAGGCCAGGGATAGTGCCACCCAGGCTCCTCCCTGCAAGGCCAGGGCCAAGGCTAATCACACTGAATCCCATCTTTTTCATCCCCAAAGGGCTTCTCAGACCAGTCCTCCACCTGACTTGTCCTCTGAGTCGGAGGATGATCTCTCTCCTGCAGCTTCCATCATTCTTCTGGAGGATGCCAGGGGCCCAGGTGACTTCGCCTGCAGTGGGGATGAATCTGAGGGGGAGCAGGAGCATCACACCAGATGAAGATCCCCTCTATCGGGGGGGATTCCCCTCCCCCCCCACTGCCGCCGCCGCTCTTACTCTCCTGGTATGGCAGACATAATTTCTGAGGCCATTGAATGCGGCATAGCAGCGGCCCTTAAATACAGATCTTCTAACCACTCTAGCCCTCACAGGTCTGCTTCTTCCTCGGGTTCCAGGCACTGGGATGGTGATCTCTCGGCTTCATCATTGCATGAGCTCCCTGGCACTTCCAACCAGCCTTCGGTTTTTGGCGAAGAAGAATGCCCGGCAAGGGATTCAGATCTCTCGGAAGACGAGGGACTTCCTCCTGACCCTCCCCCCCTGCATTTGTCGGTTTGTTCAAACCTGCTGTCTTTCGTTCTCTCCTTTTTAAGGCCAGAAAAATCACTGGCATCCCTTCTCTTAAAGCACCTCAAGGGACAGAGACTGACAAGATAGACACTTCATCCAGCCTAAGGTCAAAAAGGAGGTGATTCAGTCACCCAGACTATTCATAGATGTGGTCCAGAACCAGTGGGCATCACCAGGTACAGGTCCTCTCCCCAATAAATGGCCTTTCTTCCCCCAACGCTGCCTCAGCAGCTCGTGAGGAGGCTCTTCGCCCCGAGGACAAGAGAAAAGAGCAAACGCTAGTCAGTCACCAGGTCTCGGCTTGGGCCATTAGTGCGGGTACCTTTGCCTCCTTCTTTAGTCGCTCTGCCCTCTTATGGCTGAGGCAACTCCAGGCTAGGCTCCCAGCCGGGGATTCCAGGGCTCGCAGGAACATTAACAAAATAAAAGCGGCCCTAGAATAGCAATAGCAATAGCAGTTAGACTTATATACCGCTTCATAGGGCTTTCAGCCCTCTCTAAGCGGTTTACAGAGTCAGCATATTGCCCCCAACAACAATCCGGGTCCTCATTTTACCCACCTCGGAAGGATGGAAGGCTGAGTCAACCTTGAGCCGGTGAGATTTGAACAGCCGAACTGCCGAACTGCAGTCAACTGAAGTAGCCTGCAGTGCTGCATTTAACCACTGCGCCACCTCGGCAGCAGATGCTTCCTTGGGCGCGGCTAGGTTTGCGTCCAAGGCCATGGCATCCTCCATTTCCATCGGTCGTCTGCTTTGGCTAAAGCAGTGGCAGGCAGAAGCCCGGGCCAAGTAGTTTCCTCCTCTCCCTATTCTTCATCCTTTCTCTTCGGAGCCCCATTGGACCCCCTATTGGTGGAGTCCAAGGATAAGCAGACGGTCTTGCAGCCGACCACTAAGAAGCAGGAGGGCCGAAGCCAATCCTTTTATCGCAGACAGCACTTTTGGGGTCAGGACGGGGGTTCCTCGAACTCCCGTCCACAGGGTCAGGCTCCTCCCAGACAGGGCCCCTCCTTTAATAACAGGTCAGGCAGAAACAGCCAGAGATTCCAGCCCAGAAAGTCATTCAGGGACACTACCAACCAATCCTTCAAGAGGCAGAAGTGACTGCCTGAAAGATCTCCCCATAGGGGGTCGGCTGTTGACCTTTGCAATTGTTGGGACAACATCACCAACGACACATGGGTCAGGGCCACAATCAGATTCGGCCTTCTCTTGGATTTACGCTCCAGCTCTCCAAACCACTTTTCCCCTTTTCCAGGGATCCTCAAAAGAGGCTCCTAGTGGAGCAGGCCATCCATCACCTGCTCCTCATACAGGCCATTCAACCTCCAGGCCAGGTGGGATGGGGGTTCTACTCTCATCTCTTTATCGTGCCAAAGTCTTCGGGGGGCTGGAGAGCAATCCTCAATCTCAAATTCTTGAATAGGTTCATCAGGTACAGGAAGTTCAAAATGCACTCTCTCTTGTCAATTCTAAAGAGTGTGGGCAGGCACGATCTCCTAACCTCAGTGGACCCCACGGAGGTTTACCTCCATGTACCCATTCACAAGCAACACAGACGATTTCTCCGATTCGTCTATGCGGGCCGTCACTTCCAGTATTGCGCTCTTCCCTTCGGGCTATCATCAGCCCCAAGGGTCTTCACCAAGATCCTGTCAGTTGTAGCAGCTCACCTCCGTGCCAAGCCCATTCGGATCTTTTGTTACTTGGACGACATCCTCCTGTTGTCTATGTCATGCACCCAGGCCCTGTGGGATCTACAAGACACCTTGCAGGAACTTCAGGAGGTGGGGTTCTCCATCAATCAGGAGAAAAGCCATCTGACCCCTACCTCTTGTCTAGTCCACTTGGGGGCTCTCATCGACTCCACCCAGGGGAAAGTCTTCCTGTCTCGGGAGAGACAGCTCAGCCTCAGGGAATTAGCCTTAGAGGTACAAAGGAAGCGGCACCCCCCCCCCACTTCTCTACTCCACCCAGGGGAAAGTCTTCCTGTCTCAGGAGAGACAGCTCAGCCTCAGGGAATTAGCCTTAGAGGTACAAAGGAAGCGGCACCCCCCCCCCACTTCTCTAGCTGTCTCAACTGCTGGAGAAGATGGTCTCTTGTTTCTCCATCATTTCTTGGGCGCGGTTTTACAGTCGTTCTCTCCAATGGTTTCTTCTGCCATTCCAAAAGACCAACAGCAGCTGTTCCCCAGCAACAGTCAGGTCCTTCTGTCTCTGGATTGGTGGATCTCCCCAGCCATCTCTCAGGAGTCCCTTTTCAGGGAACCTCCTTACCTCGTAGTCATGACAGACGCGAGCCTGACGGGTTGGGGCGCTCATCTGGAGGATCAGATAGTTCAGGGTCTCTGGTCTGACTCCGACCTCTCCCACAGTATGAATTGGCTAGAATTGAGGGCCATCTCCTTCAGTTCCAATCTTCAGTTCGCAACACACATGTGCTCATTCGGACAGACATCATGACAGCCAGGGCGCATGTCAACCGCCAGGGGGGACGAGAGCTGTTTCTCTCATGGAGTCCGCCTTTCACCTAGGGATCTGGAAGCCAACTTTCTCTCTCTCCATGCTGAACACATCTTGGGCTCCAACAACTCCAGGGCAGACTGGTTGAGCTGTACAACAATCAACCCTGCGGAGTGGACCCTCAACCGTCGCATCTTCAAACAGCTGTTGACCAGGTACGGGACCCCAGCCCTAGATCTCTTCAAAACAGCATCCAACAAACATCTGCCCAAGTATCTGTCTCACTACACGACACTACACGGAAGAGATGGATGCCTTGAAGTGCAGGTGGCCCCGCGGTCTCCTGTACGCCTTCCCTCCCTCCCCCCTGATACAGAAGGTCATTCAGAAAATGATAAGTGGAGCCAGAGTGGTGTCTTCCCCGATACCGTCCCTTCTTCATCAGGGTTCCATCCAACACCCCGACCTATCTTGGCTCCGCCTAACCGCATGGAGGCTGAGTGGGAGGTCTTGAGGGTGGCTAACCTTTCTGAGACTTTAATCCAAACCATTCAGGCTTCCCGAACGCCCAGCCACTCATAGGATCTATGAACCTACTGCCACCGGTAGCCTCCCACCGTCCAGTGCGATCCCACAGAGTTGGTCTCCTCAGAGTGCCGTCGGCCAGACAGTGTCGGCTAGCGACCCCCAGAGGGAGAGCCTTCTCTGTGGGAGCGGCTTTCCTCTGGAATGAGCTGCTCCCGGAGCTTCGAATAATCCCTGACCTCCGGTCCTTCTGACGCGCCCTAAAAAGTTGGTTTTTCCAGCAAGCCAGCCTGACCTGAACAAAACAAAATAAATTATTGATCATTGTTAATTTTAATCGAATTTTTAAAAAAATGTTATTGTTAATCCGAATTGGATTTGTTTGGGATATTCTATTTAATTCTTTTTAACTTTTGTAATATGTGTTTTTTTAATGTTGTACGCCACCCTGAGTCCTTTGGAGAAGGGCGGCATATAAATCCAATAAACCAAACCAAACCAATCAACATGGCAGACTTTCAGCACGTGGTGGCTCTCTAAAGTTGTCTCTCCCCTGGAGGCTTCGGTTTCCCAGGTTTTGGAGTTCCTGCAACAGGGACTAAACAAAGGGCTTATGCCTAACACCTTGCGGAGGCAGGTTTCGGTTCTGTCCTTGGTTCTCTCTCTTCACCGAAATGAGCCTCTCTCCTTGCCACCCTCATGTATGATGCTTCATTAAGGGCATGTCTAACCTCTGCCCTCCTGTCATCGACCGCTTCCCCTCGTGGGATCTCACCAGGGTCCTAGACTCTCCCACTGGACCACCATTCGAGCCTCTTAGGTCGGCCTCCCTGCATCACCTCACATTGAAGACAACCTTCTTGGTGGCTATCACGTCGGCACGACGCATCTCAGAATTGGCAGCTCTTTCCATCCATTCCGACCTGTGTGCCTTTCACCCAGACCGTGTGGTCCTTTGGATTGATCCCACTTTTGTCCCCTAGGTCAATTCGGCCTTTCATCGGTCCCTGGACCTCACCCTACCAAACTTTTGCCCTAATCCCTCTAATAGTCTCGAGCGCAAATGGCACAAGTTAGACATCAGAAGGGCTCTTAAGATCTATATTGCCAAGACGACCGTCTTCAGACGCACTGAGGCGCTCTTCATCTCTTTCCATCCCACATATAGGGGGCTACAGGCTTCGCCATTGATGGTTGGGCGCTGGATCCGATCGGCTATAACCAGGGCTTACGTGGCAAACCACCTCTCCCCTCCATTCAACATCACGGCGCATTCCACATGAAGCGCAGCTACATCTGCAGCGTGAACAAGGCAGGTCTCTGTGGAAGAGATCTGCAAGGCGGCCACTTAGGTGACCCCTAATTCTTTTATCTGCCATTATAAGATGGACAGATACACATCGGCGGATGCGGCATTTGGACGGTGAGTCCTCCAGCAAGTTCTCCCTTCTTCAAGCTCCTAGCCCAGTCTCAATCCCCCCCGGGGACAAGCCCAGCTCTGATACATCCCATGCTTGACCGCTGTCTCCATCAACATTGTTGGTTCTTACCTGATATGCCCCTGCTCTAGGCAGGTGGAGACAGTGGTCATCCCCACCCTTGGATCCTGGCCTAGTGACGGTGGGCATTATGGAGCTAAGGGGGAATTTTATTTTATTTTTTTCGGAGGATTGAAAGCAGTCAACTAATGCTCAGTAGCCTACTTATCTCCTTCATCACAAAAGTGGGAGGACACTCCCCTGAGGCAATGACATCACTTTGGTAGACTCAGTTCTATTGGTTACTGACTGAGTTAACCCATGCATGACCGCTGTCTCCACCTGCCTAGAGAAGGGAGTATCAGGTAAGAACCAACGCCCCATTCTCAATCTGGTTATATAAATGTAGCAAAATAAATACCGTATTTATCGGCGTATAACACGCACCGGCGTATAACACGCACCCCCCATTTTAACACAAAAATTTGAGTAAAAATTTTTTTCATTAAAAATAAATGACTTGGAAGCTCGGAACTTAATGTTGGATTAAAATTTATAACATTAGAACATGAATTATAACATTAACTCCTCTTAAAAGGCAAATATGAAATGAAAAAACACCTCTTTGAGCAAAAGAACTTAATCAGAATCACTGCTTTTTGGAAAACCAAAAACCTCTTCCTCATCTTCACTCTCTCCCTCTTTTTTCCCTTCCTTCCCCCTTCCTCTTGCCTATCAACTTCATCCTCTTTGTCTTTCTGCTCTTTCCCTCTCTTCCCCTTTTCTTCCTACCTCCTTCCTTCTCCCTCCCTTCTTCTTTTTCTTCCTTTCTTCTTCCATCTTCCTCCTTCTCCTTCCATTCTTTCTCCTTCCATCCATCTTTTCTCCTTCCATCTTCTCCCCCCCTCCCTTCTTCTTTTCCTCCCCCCTCCCTCCTTCCTTCCTCTCCTTCCCTTTCTCACACACAGGAAGGGGAGGGGGGCTATCTAGTCGCTTTCACAGCATAATTTCTTTATCTAACTTTTAAAAAACAGTGTGCAAATCAAACGAGATTTTCGTAACCTGCGAAGCACCAAGTTATATTATGTTGTTACAAATTCGCAGCTACTCCATTCTTTCTGATAGGGAACTACATTTCCCAAGATGCCTCAGGTCCTCAAAGCGCTGAACGCAGCTTTGCAATTGACTCCAGCGAGGCCTGGCAGCCGCCGGCTGGGGTGGTTGTCAGGGCGATGCGGAGCGGACGCGCCGTTTGTTACTGCTTCCAGCAATCAAGACGGACAAGGGAAGCGACTGAAACGGACGCTGGCCGCAGGAGAGCGAGGCTGCTGCTGCGGCTTCTGTTTCAGTAGGGAAGAAAACTTCCTTTCGCTTCCCGAATTTGACTGGGTCCCGGGGCTTCTGCCGGGCGGCAGAAGCCCGGGAAGCGAAAGGAAGTTTTCTTCCCTATTGAAACAGAAGCCGCAGCAGGAGAGCAGGGCTGCTGCCGGCCGTTTCACCTTGCGCAGCGAATTTGACTGGGTCCCGGGCTTCTGCCACCCGGAGTATCGGCGTATAACACGCAGGCAGGGTTTAAGCTTGCAATTTTAGTTTTAAAACTGCGTGTTATACGCCGATAAATACGGTAATTGCAAGTTTTGAATGTATGTTAGCTTACTATATAGCACATAAATGCAGATTGTCCAATTTCAAAAATTTATAGGTTGGTGGTAAGTGTTCATAATATTGCTTGACCAAATAAGGTGATGAAATTTGAAGAGGGACAGGAGTTGTTTTACCCTTTGGCTGTTCCCAGTCTTTCATTATATGCTGAAGAAAGTTTTTCATGTTTATTTGGTGGCCATGAAATTGGCTGACTTTACATGCAGTTCTATCAACTTTTCCCTGTACCTTGCTGATGAACTAGAGTGAGCATCCAACTTTATACAAAGCCAGTCACTGTTTACCTTCAAATGTGACAATTTATTGTCTCCATTTCACCCTACCCCCATATTCCATACTAGACCATAATATCATTTGCCTATGGTACAGTATGGGAATCAGCTAACTTTTGGGATGGCATTGCTCTTCTGATGAAGTCGTCTATGAATCATAAAAGAAAGAAAAATGCAGACCTTTTCTGACACAGATATATAAGTTATAAAAGTCAGGGATGAATTTTGGGGATCTCATAATCTTTACATAGACAACTCTCAACATTGTATATAAATGCTTTCATCTAAATATATCATTTTTGGTGTAATTTGCTTTTTTTGACTCACAAAACCATAAATAAATATGAGCATATCCCATTATAGCTTATCACGATGTGAGAATTTTCAGTATAGTGATTTGATCACCTGTGTTATTGTTTTGAGCATAATTTGAGGGAAAGCAGCCATTTATTTAAATAAAATGTATGTGGGTTGCCCATCTAACAAGTGATCTTGGGCAGCAAATAAAATTAAATTAGACTGTGTTGGCATTTCTCTGATTTTTATGAACTGCTTTGATAACATTGTGAGATACTATTCAATAAAAATACAGAGTAAGCCCTATTATAGACAGCTGTTTCTATCCCTCAAGCAGTCAAAATATCAATCTCTTGGGGAAAACTCTTAATGTAACCCGGACAAAAACAATGTTTAAACACATTATTTTACTTACTTAAATTATTTCACCTATTCTTACAGCATTTGTTAGAGAACATACGTAGGAATTTTTAAGGTGCAGGCGTACTTTTTTAATATTTTAAAACACCATGTCCCATAAATGAAATCACTTATTCAAATAAAGCAATTTGAATTTCTCCACATTGCTTTTATGCTGGTGTCTTAATTCATTTTATGCCAAGTTTCCCAGAATGATATATTTCCCCACAAGTGGGGAAAAGACAGGTTGATAATACTTTAAACAGCTGTGTGAAAATCGGCATAAAACCCAAAAGACAGCTGCGGAGATCACTATCAATCTGTTCAGCTGTCATTTAGGGCAGTTGACTTTGGCCTTAGATATTCTGAAAAGTTAAAATAAATTGAGAAGAATATGAAAAGAGTTTCTCCAGAATGTAGACCATGATAATTTTTCTCAGGCTGATGCCCTTGTGATTTCTGCACGACCTTGAGAAATTTACATATGTTTTCTAGCATTTTCTTCACAGTCGTATGAACTGAATCTTGTTTTGTGTAACAGTGGCTTTAATTGGGTACAACTTTAAATTGTCTGTGAAGGTTGTGAGTTGAAAGTGGTAGTAACTGCTCGTAAATCTTAGCATTAAATTTATAGGGGAAATCAACATCCCCCTCTGTGATATGCGGAGTTCAGTTCTCAGACTTGCAATATTCTATTGTCCTCTCCTATCCTATCCTAAAGGTCTCCTTGCTTGAGCAGGGGGTTGAACTAGAAGACCTCCAAGGTTCCTTCCAACTCTTGTGTTCTGTACTAGCAATGGCCATGTTAGTTAAGGAATTCTGAGTGTTGAAATCCCAAGAAGGATATCCAGACTGAGGAAAGTTGGCTCATGCTTGGGTTCTCTAACAATGTTGTGCACTAGAAATATCTGGCAGGCATAGGTAGTCTTCCTGCTTATAGTTTTAATAATGCTATGTGGATTATTTAGTCACTCTTGCTGAAGTGGAATTGTTCTCACTTGCTGAAAGTGAGAAAATAAAACAGATTGGCCCTAGTGAAGTCTGGTGAAACTTTTGATTTATTGATTCCTATGGGGATGACCCATTGTCTTTTTGTAGAATGCCTTTCTAGTAAATGGAGAAAAATAACAACAGTAGCAGCAGCAGAAATTGGGAGTGCCCATTTTTCATAGCACATATCTGGTTCTCTATCTGTATAGTCTTAAACTAATGCAGCATGGGGAAGATGGTTCGCAGCATATCATAGTAGTGATGTTCTCCATGACAGAGCTAAATATTGAAAATAGAGAGAAATATTCAATGTCAGAGTCACTTAGGATCTTCAGAGCTAAGGTGCATGTTTTTACCTTTTTGTTTCAGTTTTCATTCTGTTCCCCCGGTTTTCAGGTTATTTTAGAGAGCATTCTTCTATGAGATTTATTTCCAGGCAGAATTTAGTGACAAAGAACACTATGTTTTCACTTGCAGGAAATTATTAAGTTGTAGAAATAATGGACAACATGGAAGATGCCTTAGAGAAAGAGATCAAAGAGATTTCATTTTCTTGATGTAATGTTTAATTTCCTTTTTTCTTGCTTGCAGGCTTGTCTGGGAATCCAGCAGATCTAGAAAAAAGAAGACAAGCATTTGGCCAAAATTTCATCCCACCCAAAAAGGCCAAAACTTTTCTGCAGTTAGTTTGGGAAGCATTGCAGGATGTCACGTTAATCATCTTGGAAATTGCAGCCATAATTTCTTTGGGTCTCTCTTTCTATCATCCTCCTGATGGCGACAATGAAAGTAAGTGAACTGCATTTTCTCAATAAGCATTAGCAAAGAGTTGGACAGATAGAGGTAACTCTGCTGTGATCCAGGAAGACTGTTGTGCATCCCTGCATAAGTTGAAAAAGCAAAAACATGTTCAACTAGTTCACTATTTCTGACAAATTATTAGAGCAGGTTGCTCAATGACTTCAGTGCTTGAAATTACATACGCTATGAGAAAAGATTGGGAGGCAGAGAAGGTCAAGGCTAAGGAATGCCAGACCAATCTCTCCTATAGCTTAAAAACGGGGTCCAGGCCAGCTGAAATATGTTTCTTCTTTATCTGAGGGCTTGTAAGAGCCAAGGTGGCGCAGTGGTTAAATGCAGCACTGCAGGCTACTGCTAGATCAGCAGTTCAGCGGTTCAAATCTCACCGGCTCAGGGTTGACTCAGCCTTCCATCCTTCCAAGGTGGGTAAAATGAGGACCCAGATTGTTGGGGGCAATATGCTGACTCTCTGTAAACCGCTTAGAGAGGCCTGAAAGGCCTATGAAGCGGTATATAAGTCTACTGCTATTGCTATATTGCTATTGCTGCTTCTGAATGGATGATTCACCTTGTGACAATAAAGTAAATCACATTTCATATAAACAATATTTTTGAGAATGAAAGACTATTGCCTGTTTCCTAGTATGTCTCTGAGAATATTGTGTGTGCTGAGTTTTCGTTAGCTGAATGGTTTAATATTCTTTAATTCTTTGTTCTTTCACCTTGATGACTATAAAATATAAATTTTGTCTCTTCCCCTGCTTCCCGTGCCCCAGTTGAATTTGTTCCTGGCAGTATCAAAGATTTTTTTTGTCCACTTTTAGCTGGTGTACAATGCTGAATTCAGGGTGAGGGTAACATAACCCCTGATCCAAAAACATGGTCATTTGCTGATTTGTCTCAAGCTTCACAAAGCCAGGAAATTGGATGCTGATAGGCATGTCCCATGATTAGAAGTATTAGAAGATGTATAAAAGCAAGATATTCTATGTCATTCTGACCCTTCTTGATTCTATAAAGGAAATTCATGTTTTCTATGATGAGGCTTCCCTCTCTTAGCTCTGATGGTTTAGCCAACATGGATTAGCCTTAACTCAAGTCTTAAATTAACAATTGTTTTTGAGGAAGAGGAAGATTATTAATATTCATCTGAAAAATTCCTGTTCTTGCAGAGAACATAACTTTTCTGTTTGAAAAGAAAAATTATCATTAACTTCATCCATCATTACCAATGTATCAATATGCTTCCCTTCTTAGGTTTTATGATGATAGTAATGATTTTTTTCATGGTGAATGCTTTCAGATTTGTTTGAAATTTGTGTTTCTTATACAATTACTAGTATTCTGGTAACTATATTTGGTTATTACAGTGAATCAAAAGAACAGGAAAAATATTCGTAATTGAAATAAGCAAAATTCAAATAGGGACCAAAGTTTTGAAATATCTAGAAGCTTCTTTATGCTAAATTATAATAAAAAGGAAAGATCCTGGGTTGTTTATTTAAACTTCCTTCTCTGTGTTTATAATGAAAGTTTTAAACTGCAAATGAAGACTGCAATTATATTCTGATTACCCATTAAAAGAAATAAAACTTACATAATCTAGTTCTACTGTAGGCTGTTTCTGATTCATTTGCTTATAAGCATCCTGGCACTGGAATACAGCATGGAGGTCTTTGCCAGTAACTTTTCAATTGCTACTCAGAATTTTACAAAAGAAATGAAGAGTTGCCTTCCTTTACAAGTCTGAATAAAGTACATTTGTTGGCATATTACCTACGGTACTAACATTTGATTGAAATAGATCATATACTTGACTAAAAATGGCTTAAAAAGTTGACTCACCCAAGCAGTGTTTGTGTCAGTTTGAAATAAGGTTAAATTGTAGAGTGCATAAAATAAAAAATGCCAAGTTTATAATAATTTCATTTTCATAAGGAATAGAAATGTAAGACATTTCAACTTTTTATGGTTTTTGGAAACCACCTTAACTAAAGTTATATTGATGCACCCATTAAAAGGCATAAAACAAGCCAAGTCCCAGGAAGTAAATAATGCCATTTTGTTAATTAAAAAGTAAGACAATATTATTTGCAATGATTTAGGGTTTCATTTTTGAGTTTATAATGTGCAGTGTTTCAAAACTTAATAAAATATCAGACTATATTCCAGTGCTGATCTACTGAAAAAGAGTATTTCAATATTATGTGAGTGTCATTCAAAGTCATAAAGCAGGAAGATAGACTTTCGGCTGGTGACTATTGATCATACAGTTGAAAATTCTATGATCATGTTGATATTCAAATAATCACCTGGACTTAGGTAAGGATCAATGGCAAGATATGCCACTGTAATAGGCATAAAGAGGAAAATACATAAGAGATTACAAACCAATTCTCTAAGCCATGTAATTTTCAAACTTGGCAACTTTTGGATGTGTGGACTTGAATTCCCAGAATTCTGGCTGCGGAATTCTGGGAATTGAGGTCCACATATTTTAAAGTTGACAAGTCTGAAAAACATTGCTCTAAGTCTAAACCATTCATCAAAGAAACAAAGGGGAATATTTGCTCCTTGATTGTGTCAGTATTGCTGCTATGAATTGATGGTTGAAACTAAAAAGTACTTCATGGTATACAATGAAAACTAAAGAAGGACAACTGAAGGAAATGCTTTGCCCAGTCTAGTGATTTTTAAGATCTCCAGAAGCATCTTGCTTTGAGAAGATCAGATCCCTTACTACTTTATCAACTTTTAACAAGGGATTTCTTTAAAACTAAAACAGGCTAATGCTTCTTGGAGAAGACATCTCTGTGGCTAATTTTGACATGGTGAATAACCCAGCATTTTTTTTTTTTGCTGTCACTGAAATTTGTTTCAGTTGCCTATGGAAAATGTGTATTGGAAGTCCTAGTTTTACTACTGTAACCAATTCCGCCCATCAAAGGAGATGATGGATGTAAATCCTTGGAGCTGTAAACTGAGCATTAGCCTAAAGAGAAAAGTAAGGAGCTCTATCTAAATAGAGCTCTAATAATGCATTTGTGCTTGGCAACTATCATTGTTCCTTGCTATAAGACTTGTTCAGTATTACAATTCGATCTGCACTAGGCTTTTTTTCCTGCTTAGGATAGCCTTCCCCATGCTTACAGCACCCCAATACGTTCAGATTACAATTCATAGAATCCTCACATTGTCAAAGAATGGAAATTACAGGTTTTGGAGTTTCTGACTGTCTACAGGATGCCAACGTTTGGAAGGTTGTTGTAAGGCACATAACCTGAAAACTATTTCTGCACAAGAAAACAGACACTTGAAATGAAACCAATTAACTTTTTATTTACATAGATTCATTAGATAATTAAATTAATTAGTGCTCTTACTATAGCCATGTTATTACAAACACACGGAATAAATTACAAGAGCTTGTATTTGAGATAATGTAATACCATCATTACCAAAGGCAGGACCAAACGTTTTGTGCATACAAAGTTAGACAGGCAAACATTTGGTCACTAGGTTATTAATATAAATACGTTAGCTGTGTTTTTTCATCATTTCATAAGTATAACCTATTTCAAAACATTTCATTTTCCATTCTAAGTTTGCAATGTTTATTTTGATAATATGGATGAGGCACCTTAATTTAACATTACTGAGGGGCCATTTTCTTATTCACTGATCACTTAAGATGAGATAAATTGTGTAAATTCGCTTGATTAATTTAGCCCATTATCTTGTGATTAGAAATGATTGAGCTGAAAGTTTGATATAGTAGAAAAGTCAAGGCTTAAAAGAAGAGCAATTTGTCGGTTTCTGTTTCTCTCTGACATAGAACTGTCACATTATAGCAGTTAGACTTATATACATTATACATTATACATTTTATATATATATATACTGGTAATATACATTACCAGTCTCACTCCAAAAAGGTAGTCCTGTATCCTTTTTTTAAAAAAAACAACTATTCTAGTAGTCCCAAAGGTGCTTTTTGAAGAGGCAACTGGACATTGTGTATGAGAAGCGAAACATTTAAAAAAAAAAAACCCAGAAAGTCTAGTTGCCTCTTCAAAAACCACCTTTGGGACAACCATGACTTGGATGACTGAGTATCTCCATAGGCATCTATGCTAGCAGCTTTTACAACTATGCTACAGCCTTTACAGTTTTGTGGAATAGTTGTATTTTATATGGAATTGGCTTTTTATGAAGTCACCTGATAACTCATTTCATGAATTAACAGAATCTGTGGGAGCAATTCTGGATCTCGCTAGATCCAGGTTAAATTCTGAATGAATTTAACTTTGCAAATTATCTCCCCCCCCCTCCCCCGCATCCCCACCCTATTGGAAGAAAAAGGTTGTGGTATTATTCCTCCACCAGCAGACTGCTAGGCAGTTGTCCTTGTCTGTAGTTTTATTTTGTTTTTGTTCTCTTTTCTCGGGAAGCATTCTTTTTTCACTTCTCTTCATGGAGTTGAATAATATGCACAACAGTGACTTTGATTAGCTGCTTTTCTTTTGTTAGCTCCCACTTCTCATTTAGGAGTTTCTGATTTTTCTGCTTGCCTTTTTCTGTTGTGGTGCACTGGTTACTTCAGCAACGTCAGTGACTCCAAAATCTGTTTCCAGAGCTCAGTATTCTATACTTATGTTAAATAGCCCTTTGCATTGTGCATTACTTTGCTCTCATTGCATTAAATTTCATTTGACATTTTGCTGCTGCCATTTAGGTTTTTTTTTTAAAGACCAAACCTGTTCAAACTTAGACTGTTATGCTAAATGTTTCCAATATTTTTGCTTGGAACTTGAAAATTGCATTTCTTTTGCCAAATTAATTTAATAAATTGTGGCATGCCCTGCTGAATACATTTTTAATTGGAATAGCAGGTCATTTTATCTATAAAAAATCTGAATGGAAAAACATAGTCATAGTCACTTTATTTGTATGCCGCCCTTTTCCCTGGGGGGACTCAGGGCGGCTCACAGTTCAAAGGGGGGGGGGGAAGGACAAACAATTTACAACATAAAGACACTACATCATTTAAGAACACAACAGTCATACAATTCGAGTGGGGTTAGAGTCTTTAACCCCAGGCCAGCCGGGACAGCCAGATTTTAAGGGCGGCGCGGAAGGTCTGGAGGGTGGTGAGGGTCCGAATCTCCATGGGGAGTTCGTTCCA
This sequence comes from Thamnophis elegans, assembly GCF_009769535.1. Taxonomy (NCBI): domain Eukaryota; kingdom Metazoa; phylum Chordata; class Lepidosauria; order Squamata; family Natricidae; genus Thamnophis; species Thamnophis elegans. Next base: position 52,350,038 of record NC_045545.1, read on the forward strand.
GAGGGTCGGAGCAGCCACTGTGAAGGCTCTCCTCCGGGTAGTTGCCAGTCTACACTGGCTGGCTGATGGAATTTGGAGGAGGCCTAATCTATGCGATCTTATCGGTCTAGTGGAGGTAATTGGCAGTAGGCGGTCTTTCAGGTGACAAATTAGGCACTTAGCTATTTGCTCTCACTTTACACTGCTGTAACTCATGGAAAGCGGAGTTAATTTGTATTCTATTCATCTTCTTAAAATGCTATAAGTCTGACTTGTTTACATATTCAGATTTGTTTGTTTATAAATATTATGAACATATGAAATGGTTTCAGGATACCCTTATCCCACAGACAAATACCAGTATTCCCTAGGCTATCCTATCTTATCACAAATAGAATATTTTTGTTTGATGTGCCAAGCTATAATAACTGCCAATGTGTTGCAATTTTCAATTGGTTCTTCTAATTGGCTGTTTATGTGCCATCAGATTGATGACAGTTTTTAGTGATCGCATGGGGTAGACCTTCAGAATGATCTGTTGTCAATTGAGACCTTCAGAACTTCCAGTGGTACACCAATTGAATCCATCCACCTTACTGCTGGCCTTCTCTTCCTTTGATTTGTATTTCTCTCATTTGATTTGTACTCCTTTCACAGAAGGATTTGGATGCATTTCTTTTTCTTGGAATTATTTATTTCAGATAACTTGGCCCTCTCAAAAAAGATAATTTGACTCTTTATCTTCAGTGTGGTTTTATTTAAAAAATTGTATGGTTTATCTGTAAAGTCATTCTATAAATAGTGTGTGTTAATTCTCTCTAAATCACTTCAGTTTTCACTATTTTTTTTAAATTGAAATAACTCATTGTCTTCCAGTTGCACAAAGATTTCTACAATCTTAAACACATAAACAGAGACAGAAATTAAACATTGTAGATTATTTTAGTTGATTTTTGTTTGAATATAATTAGTATTGAGCCATATATATAACAGTAATCTCTCAGCCCAAGGAACTTAAACCCTTCCAAAATCAAGCAGGTATGCTTAAAATTTATACATGCCTTGAATTAATTCTGAAAGTATAACTATATTAGGCAGCAGGAATTAAAAAAACAGAAACAAAGCAAATTCCTTGGCATGAGGGAAAGGAAATTCTTATCTGCGATAGCTCTGTTATATGGCTTTAAGAAACAAATAAATTACAATAATTCCAGATTGATTCTAGCCATCATTCCTATTCTTAAATTTCTCATGTGGAAAAAGGTTGGGTGCTTCATTTTCTCTGCATTTTAAAATATTTGATATAGCTAATTTATTGCTAGAGAAGCAATAGAATTTTTTCTTAGAATAATTCCTCAGCACATTCCTTCTGTAAAAGCCAGTATTATGAGTTTTTTAGTGTGTATGAGCGTGTGTGTGTGTGTATGTGTGTGTGTGTGTGTAAACTTTTGGCTATCCATGGTTGTTAGATTGGAATATGCACACCACAAAGAAAAGGGCCACCACTGATATATTTTCAAGATGCTACAAATACAGGAGAGCCTCACAGTGGCAGAATCAGATAGTAGTTTTTTTAGATGCCTGGGAAAACAAAAGGTTGGTAACGTTTGTGGGAGAGCAAGTAATTCTTTAATGCCCTGTTTTGTTGTCCACTAAGTTTTATAAAGCTTAAAATAGTCTGAAAATTGTATTAAAATATTCCAGGTGGTGGCAAAACAGACCAGCTTATGTTACCTAACTTTAGAGCTAAGAGGTTTCTCTTTCTTTCAGTGTCATTTTTAAAAACCTTCCTTATACTTGCTCACTGAAACACTAGATTCTTCCGGTTGTGCCTTTTTGGATCAAAGAACTTATGACAATGATTTGACTTCGAGGGTCATTCTGTTTTGCTTATTTCAGGACACTTTACATTGAACCCAGAAGCCCACTGCTAACCAAGACATCTTACATAGTAATGATGTTACATGAGAACACAGAGGTCTTCAACTGCTCTGGACCAGAGCCACCTTCTTCCATGTAGGACCATATTACTGGCCTACCTAGCCTTTGTGGGGCTTTTTTTTTCTTTTTGAGGAAATATTCTTCCTTATCATGCTACATAGAACCATTCGCCATTGAGATGCCTACTGTATGAAATTATCTTTTTTATTGAGATCAAATGGATTCACAATATGGTCAAGAATTAAAAGCCTGGTTTGTTCAGGTGTATGCACTTCATTATTATCGACCCTATTTTTATACAATACATCATGGTTATGATTTGTAATTATATTTATTGTATTACTGGAATTTTTTGAATGATTTCATTTGAAAATTGCTTTGGGCCTAATTCTAAAAAAAACAACCATTTCAGAGCGAGACTATCTCTGGAATGCAACAGTTTGACATGTTTATGTTTCTTAGATATCTCTGAAGGTGTTATTAACATACTTTGATATCTTTGATTCTTCATCAATGCCTGTTATTTCAATGAATTAATTCTCCTTTAATCATGAAGCTGATAATAGATTGATGGGTTGTTATTCTCCAATCATTGTGGCAGAAAACTAAGAATATAATTTTATGATTACCTTCAGTAGTTGAAGCCTATTGTGCCTAGTTAAGTTTGTTCACAGATAAATATGTATCTCTGGAATCTTTACAAAAGAATTTATATTCTTTTTTTTCATTTTGGGTTTTGGATGCAATACACTAGTAAACAAAAATGTTGCCTTCTTTGTATTTAATATTGTCTGTAGAATTCATTATGGAATCTAACAAGTATGAGCCTGTCTAAAATACTTATTCTGTGATTCTCCAAGTAGCAAATGGCAGTGGGTCTTACACAGTATTATTTCAATATAGTATTATTTTAAACCATTCTTTTCCCCCTTTATCTCTTGGAAGTGTGTGGACAAGCAAAGGGCAGTGCAGAAGATGAAGGCGAGGCTCAGGCTGGCTGGATTGAGGGAGCAGCTATCCTCTTCTCAGTTATTATTGTGGTGTTGGTCACAGCCTTCAATGACTGGAGCAAAGAGAAACAATTCCGGGGTTTACAGAGTCGCATTGAGCAGGAGCAGAAATTTACTGTCATCCGTAAGGGACAGGTGATCCAAATTCCTGTAGCTGAGATTGTGGTTGGGGACATTGCTCAAATCAAATATGGTGAGTAACTATAAATTTTCCAGAATATTTTTCTCATGTATTGAAATTATCACTATGATTACAGTGTTATCACTGTGCAGTTAAAACCAAAGAGACATACAAACATTAGGACATAGATGCTGCTTCTAGGTTTGTCGGTTATCATTCACAAGCCATGTGAACTATCTTTGCCACCCATGGAAATATCTCATGCTCATCCAAGCTCCTTGCTTCCTGCTGGGAAAAATATGATGAGAGGGATGATGTGGTACAACCTATGTGAGTCAAGATATCATGTATGTTGTCTACGTTAAGAAATTGCTGTGCTCCTATTTTCTTTCCTTCTGCACTCCTATGCATAGAGAGCCAGCTTCAGTCCTTATTTCCTCAATTTTCTGCTGCTGTTCAACACTTCACTAAAATGGGACGAGAAGATCAGCAGTGTAGTTCATATGCAGCTTGATAAAGTCACCATTATTCCACGATGCACCATACTGACCTTCCAGCATAATTCTCCTTCAGGAAATGTAAGATGTTTAGGACATGCAACTGCCTGGAAGAGGAACATGGGTTCAGCATCAGGATGTACCATGATGACTCTTGAGAAAAAGCCAAGGAGCAAAAAAAAGTTATTTTTTTATAAAAGAAACATTTTTTTTTAATGGTTCACATGAACAAAATTCAACCAGTTATATATAATTCTCTTGGGCTGAAAGAATGTATCCTCTTGTGAAAAAGAGATTGGTTAGTAGTGATGCTGAAGAATTGGCATATGAGAAAGAATACAAACGGGAAATAAGAACTTTGCACTTTGGAGAACCTTATAGTACTAGTTCAAATGAAACTTGTATGGAAAAAAATAAACATTGAATATGATTTTATTAATTACATGAATGATTGTATTACTCTCTTTCAAAGCCTTCATAATATATTTGCTTATCTGAATTTCCCTTTTGTTTGTGGAATTGCAATTATGACTCACGGCTGAAGGATGGATGAATTGTCCTCGATTCCTAATGGAATTTTTATATGCAAAGGGAATAATGCTTAGCAGGAACACAGCCTGTGGAAACTCAATTTATCTCTCTTCCTCAGTGCAATTGGAATTAAACTTTATTTTTTTCAAAGCAAACTACTTGAGTTACAGGCAAGACACTTTTTTTTCCTATTATTGCCAAATTCAGCAAAATTGATGCTGTCTAAACACATTGCATTTCCAGTAATGACCGTATGCCCATTTCTGTCATCAGTGAAGCTTTAAAAAAAAAAAGTTACAGAAGTTAAGTTCACTTTGGTTTGATGGATTTTTGAAGCTTTGATTTGGTGGAGAAAACTTTGGTGACCTGTTGCTTTTCTGACATTTTCAGGAGACCTGTTGCCAGCAGATGGCATTTTGATCCAGGGAAATGATTTGAAAATTGATGAGAGCTCTCTGACTGGGGAATCTGACCACGTGAAGAAATCTTTGGATAAAGACCCTATGCTGCTTTCTGGTAAGTCTCTCAGGTTATAGGAAGTTGAACTTCATTTATAATTCAGGTCTCTGAGCCTTTTGGCATCTAGGTGCAAATATAGCCAATATGCTGATAATTTCCCTTACAAAAATGCCAGTAGTTGTGTAGTAAAGAAGCTGTTGTATTATTCTCTAGGACAGTGATGGTGAACCTTTTTGGCACCGAGTGCCCAAACCAGAACGCACATGCATGCGCATATCCTGGAGTGCTGGAAACCCAAAGACCAGCTGGCACATGCCTGTTTTTTGGCCATTTATGGCCGTTTTTGGGGCCGAAACCAGAAGAGCAGCTGGCAACAGCGCACGTGCCCACAGAAAGGGTTCTGCATGCCACCTGTGGCACGTGTGCCAATAGGTTCGCCATCACAGCTCTAGGATAAGCAGGCAATATTTGGGAAATATTCACATTTATTTTGTTTTTTACAGGGATCTTTGAACCACCTCATGCACAAGCTTCATTTAGCTTTTTGAATATGAAGCTGTAGAATACTTGATTCTTTGTAGCTTCTACTTCTCCTTGTAGAAATAGCACAACAAAATTCAAGAATGCTTTAGTAAAAGAATTAGTCTTATCCAAATCTTGTGGCCCAATGGGATTCAGCATTTCATACTTCTTTAAAAAATGAAAGTGATTCAATGTATATCATTGCATATATTCTCTTGCATGTATTATATGAACTATGAATATTGAAGCTAGCACAAACAGGAACTTCATGCATGCATGCACATTGATATGAACAAGTGATCTAGAAATTAAATTTCATCTCCCAGATATGATATGAACATCTTTTAGGTTATATTTTGGGATTAATTATATAGTTTTATCCACTGGCTCTTTTTTTTCTTTTTCTTTCCCATGCTTCACCTGTTCTTCTTATTAGGCACTCATGTAATGGAGGGCTCTGGTCGAATGGTGGTGACTGCTGTGGGTGTCAACTCACAGACTGGAATAATTTTTACTCTTTTGGGTGCTGGAGAAGGGGATGAGGAAAAAAAGGTCAAGAAAGGTAAGATTCATAAGCCGTTCGTTATGTTGGTAGCATGAAGTTGCTTAGTGACATTGGAAGTTTTTGAGTTTTATAAGGAAAAAAAACAGAAGGTTTATACATCTTATTGTAAACTCAACATGTAATCAGTACTATGCATGCCAGAGATTAGAGGGTCAATGATCATGCTGACAGATCACTAAGTAGCTCAGTATTGCCAAGAAATGGAGACAATAGAAGATTGCTATCTAAAAGTTGGTTTTGGAAACAATGTGCAGGTTTTTGTCTATTGAGTCATCATCTTCATCAAGCACAGATGAATTTTGGAAAAGGCAAGTGGGCCTGAAATAAACCATTGTGGTGCCTAGTACTTGTGTATAGGGTGTTTGACAACATGCACTTTTCCAAAATATCTCATTATATTGCCTCCCCCGAATCCTTTCTTTTTAATATCAAGTCTGCTTTCTATGACAAGCATTCAATTGACATAAGGTTATTTGCTTCTCTGCTACTGTTTAAGGACGCCTTTTTTGTTTGTATTGGTTTTGTGGTACTGCCACAAATCTTGGAAGAAAAATCCTGCTGATACATCTTTTACGTTGATACTTTTTTGTCTACCTACAAATAGGCACTTGGCAGAAACAGGTTTGCTCATAGCAGATAGCAACAATGAGTATCCGTGGCCCTTCAAGTGTAACTTGCTCACTATACACTATAGGTTTCTCATTCCAGAATAGAATTATTAAGACCATAGCTAAGATCAATTGATTATGTAACCATGATCATATTATAGGTCTGCACATCAAGTTTACTTGGGGTCAAATAGTGGTGTAGAGAACTCTTGCTTTTGTGTCCTGCTTGGATGTTTCCGGTTCTGGTTTCTTCTTGAATCTCTGAAGTTTCTGGTAACATGTTTTCGATGGTGCATATATCTTTAGTGGAACTTTATTTAAAATAAAGTGAATGTATCAGGAGAATGATAAAATTCCTTCTCCAAAAGATTGTACACTCAAAAGATAAGTACACATTTCTCTAGGTCATTGTTTAAATCAGGTCTCTTGAAAAATTTACTTCAGAAGACGTATATTGTGCGGACATTCTATTATTTTCTCCCTCAACCTAGCATTGATTTTGGCCAATGCGGAGTGGTTTCCATGGTCCATGTGACTATATTTTTACTAAAAGAGGAATCATTATTGCACCCGCTACTTAATGCAAACTTATTCATACTTAGAACAATCCCCTTAAATGTGTCGTTCATATTTCCATATTGTGAAATAAGCTCATGCTGAGCAACGATAACTGGAGAATGGTAAATATGATCAGTGTGTTTATTACAAAATAGTTAATCTGAACCCAAACAATTTTAACAGCCTGTACTGGACTAGTTGGCCTCTATTAATTCACAAAGCATTGTGCACGGTAGCTTATCCAAATAAGGCTTTGAAGCTTTTTTGCTTTCAACCGAAGACCAAGAAAGCAGAACTTTGGTATGTGGTTTATGAAAATAGAAATCTACTTGCTAGTCTGATTTGCTCATAGCATAAGAGGCATCTGAGTTTGAATTCCATCTTGGCCACCCAAGGGATAAGCAAAAATGAACTGCTGATAGATTCTCCAACATCACCCCACTGAAACAGTGTTAAAAGGACAGGACTTAATGAGGCTAAGATTGAGGAAGAATGGTGGTGCACTTTGCAAGTAGCCAGATGAGGGCATTCTGTCTACCCCTGTAAGCAGAAGTTTTTATTTTAATACACAAATGAGAGAAAGGGAAAACATTTGGACGGTAGCCTCTCTTTTATCTTTTCCTTTGGAGATGGGTGTCGGTGGGGACATAGCTGCCATCCAAGATGACTCTAACCCAGACCTCAGCAGAAATAGGGGTGATATGTTCTCCTTGAGGCCAAAGAATAAATCTGCAGGTAGAACATTCTAGGCATTAATAATAAATGAGTGTTTTCTTGAAGTCCCCTGCCTTTCCTTTTGATATGGATTGAAATAGAGAATTCATCATGGCAGCAACAGGGAGCATGAGGTTCAAAGGAATAGATCCCTATCTTTCTATTCCCCTATTCCACATGGCTCCACAAAGCTAGGTGTATCTCACTCCTAACAGATTCTGTGAACTATATGAGTATATGTTATACTGTTAAGCTTAGTGTGATAGAAAAAAAAACATGTAGTCCCCACACAGTTGAAAAGGTTTAACTTAGTGGAGTTCAATGTAAGAATTAATCCTTAATATTTAGTGCTGATAGCTCAGTCATAATATATTCTGCCACTTTGAACAGCAAATATTCCATTGATTCAAATTGTTGTTCCTATACTTGCTTGTTTTCAGTAGAATGAGCACAAGAATTGAAAAGAGGGATTCATAATGGCAATTAGTTGGAGAAACATTGAACTTCTCTGGGCCTTTTGCATTTGTCAGTCCAAATGACAGTTCTGTCAAGTTGTAGTTTACCTCTCCCTATCTGGCAACCTGCCCATAAGAGCACTGAGTTCCCACATAAAGGTGCCCTCACCATCAGGGACATCAGAGTCAAGAATCATGCGCTCAGTGCTCCACCCTTCTCTCTTTGTCTAAACAGGTAAAAAAACCGGAGCCCCTGAAAATCGCAACAAAGGTAACCAGCCTCTCCATCCTTTGAACCAGCACCACACTAACTACTAAGCATTCCTCCTTCCTTCTTCCCATGAGTCTGTGCTCTTTGTCGCTACGGCGGGAATCTCGCCTTGTTGTTCTGGAAGAGAGTGTCATGATTACCACAATGCTAACCACCCACCATACTTTTTTCTGTCCGTTGTATAGCCCTCCTTGCTTGGGAGAATTCCATATCTTCATCCAGTTGAGTGCTGATTTTAGAGCTGATGCTATGAGGTTTATGCCTGGTATCTGCATATGTACCTCACACACTATAAGAATTAGGCCACTATACTGTGGTTTTTTTTAAAAAACACACAAAAGAAGTAAAGCTTTGTGGAAATCTCTTAGTTAAATATGCATGAAGGACTATTTGATATGAAGTAAGTTCCTATATAATTGGGGTAATTACTTACTTCCCAAGATGTCGTTGATTGGTTTTTCTATCTCCAGTCCCAAACCTGATCTTTAAAAAAAAAATAAAGGAATCCGACACTTGTGGTGGGTCCAGCATATGTGCTCATTGCACTCTGTTCTTCTCATGGGCTTTTGAATCAAAGTGAGTGTTTATTTTCTGATATGTATCACCCCCTGTTCTTTCCAGGCTATGGTGAAGAAGCCCATTTCTGTACCTGTCTGTTCTCCTTCTTGCACTTTGCCTTTCTCTTTTTCTTCCTTTTCTCCACAGTTTTGAGTTTTCCCTCCTTCTGACCTTGAAATCTTGGATTATTTTGGCATTGATTATCCTCTTCCTTGCCCCTTCCCATCATGTCCATAAATCCTAACTGTGCAAATCAGTTATTAAGTAGTCCTGCCCACATTTTTCTGACCCCACATAATATTGGGAATTGATGACGTTTTGCCTTTATTTATTGATGAGAAATTTATATTTCAGTCTGCATAAAATAATTCCCAGTGCATACAAATACCCAAATGACCAATAAATAATTGAAAGAAGTGCATAATATAAAAACCTACATCATTTGATTTTAGCTTTTTTAAGCTCTTATTAATTCTGGGATTTGGGGATTGAATCTCTGATTTTAGTAGGTAAATAAATTGCTGCAGTTATGCTGATATGCACCAGTTGAGGATCTGCCAACTATATTTTTAGAGATTCCAAATATATTAAGAATGGAGTCACAGGACTTAGAAGAGATGGGTGAAGGGGAGGTTGAATGGACTAACTGATTCATTTCTCATTGACTGACCCAGTCCTAACCTCTTTATAATTAACCTTCCTCTCCTCTTACTACTCCCCACTTTCAAGATATGATACCTACAGTAGTTTTAAAATATATAGTATGAAGAATTTTATCAGAGAATAATCCTTACAGCTTTTGGAATTCATTTCTAGAATATACCTTTGAAATCACAATTTTGAGAAATAATATATTGTACTTACTTACTTTAGTTTTTTTATATAAAAGACCTCCCTCCCCCTCTATTAAGAGTGGAGAAATTTGGATAGCTTATATGCTTCTTTTGCATTAATATCTCAAACCATAAACCATCACAAAGCCTGAACAGATGCTCATTTTCACTTTCTCATCTATGTAGGCAGATGTGCTAAATGTAGCTTAGTTGGTTATGGTTGCCTTTCAAATCAACAACAGTGTCTTTGTTCAATAAAAAATCCTAGGTTTAGCCATGCCATCAGAATTTAGAACATTGTAGCTGCTTGCAGATTAGGTTTTTCACTTTTACTACCTCAGTGAAAGGAAAACTGACAAATACATATTACAGAAATGCTAATAGAGGAGATGCCTTGCATAGGGACTTGAGGCACTCAGGAAGCCAATCCCCAAAACCTTATCAAGGCTGTCCTTCCTTCCAGGTATAGGCAACTGTTGAAACATATTCAATTAAGGGGGGATTTTCACAAGCTGTTTCAGTCACCAGTTCCACAGGAATGTGGAGCAGAACTGCCTGATTTTCTAGGTTTCCAAATTACCAAGTTTCCGTGAGTGCTGTTGGGGTTCCCATGTGCTGGGATTCTTTCTCTCTTACTCTCTGCCATTTTTCTTGTTCTTTCTGTTGCATCTGAAGTGTTTTTACGACTGTTCTTCTCATTCACTGCATGTTTTTTCATCCTGGATTCAGCCAAAACTCAGGATGGAGTGGCCCTGGAGATCCAACCACTGAAAAGCCAAGAAGGGGTGGAAAATGAGGAGAAAGAGAAGAAAAAGGTGAAGATTCCAAAGAAGGAGAAATCAGTGTTGCAGGGAAAGCTCACTCGCTTGGCCGTTCAGATTGGAAAAGCAGGTGAGTACATCAAATGGCTTAGCGATTGTCTACTAAGACTAGATCCAGATGATATGATATTATTGGTATGGTGTGGGGTACTATGATATGGTATGGTGTGGTGTATTGTGTAGTGTATTGTGTGGGGTGGGGTAGAGTGTGGGGTGGGATGGTAAGAGTCTAGAAAGCCAGAAATGAATGAATCAGCAGATTTGCAATCTGAGGTTCAAATACCACAAGGCGTAGGTTCTACACAGTTTTTCAGTATTGTTCCAATCCAATACTTCCCTAATGTATTTTTGCTGCATATGAATCAAACTTGGCTTTAGTTCATGTGGCATAACTCTCCAGGGCTCCTGATGGAAATATTTTCTCAGGTAACATATTAAGCTTAGAATATCTATATGAATTGCATGAACTTTGGTAAAGTATGTACACAAAACTGATATTTCCAATGATATCTGGAAGCATACAGGTTACCTGTTTTAATAAAATAACCTTACCCCAGAACTGCTGCCTTACTTCCAGTTATATCCATAATGCAGTCAATACTGTAATCTGTTGGAAATAGCCCTTTGTCACAATTTTTTTCTCTTCCTCCTCCTCAGGATTGATTATGTCAGCAATCACAGTTATTATTTTGGTGCTATATTTTGTGATCGACACTTTTGGGATTCAAGGAAGATCATGGATGGCTGAATGTACTCCCATTTATATCCAGTACTTTGTCAAGTTCTTCATTATTGGTGTCACTGTGCTAGTAGTAGCTGTTCCTGAAGGCTTGCCCCTGGCTGTCACTATTTCTTTGGCCTATTCTGTGAAGGTGAGAATAGGAACTCCACAGGAAATTCTAATGCTTTTGGATCTAGACATGAAAGGAAGGTTGGATGGGCTGGGATGCACTGTTAAATTACTGTACTTGGTTTTTACTGTGAAAAGGCTAGGTTTGGATGTGGGATAAGAGACATAAAATGCAATGGAATACATTTGTGTTCATTTGTAAATTTATTCTGCCCCGTTTCTTCATTGAGATGCATTTTTTAAAACAAGTAAATGTGTACCTTTGTGAGCAGATGGCAACAACAGTCTGTGATATCTTGTTTGAAAATTAAGCAGGTTGGGCTTGTCTAGAATAAGAACCTGGCCAATATCTTAATCATTAAAAGGGATATACAAACAACCCTACAAGAGAGTGACATGGAAAATTTTCCTATATTAGATTTACAAAAGAGGCTTGTTAAAGCTTGGATGAGTTTGTGAGAAGAAGAAGAAAAGAAAAAAAGAAATCAAGTATTACAGTATTGTGTGAAGAGACTAAAGGTCCAGATTGTTAAAAGTAAAATTAATTAATATATAGTTGATTTATTTTATCAAATTTAAGATTGATGATTGGTTGTTATCTCTGGTAACTCTTAATGTATTTTTGCTGATCATGACTTAAATTATGAGATTTTGAAGGATTTTTTTTTACAGGTAAGATATGGGAAGAATAGATTATTTGCTGTATTTTAAGAGAAAGTGATGTTACTAAAATTGTTATAAAATAAAGGGGAAACACATTTCTTTATATATTTCTTTTCTTTACTGTTTTCTTATTTTTCTTCCTTTTCCATTTGTCTATTTTTTTTCTGCATCTTTTTTAAAAAAAATTAATTTTACTGTTATAGTTGTTATTTGTAAAACATAGAATTTGGATCAGAGAATTCCAGGTCTATAGATAGACTCAGAAGTTGAAAAGTTGAAAAACATTTCTATAGTGTTATTGAGAACATGTGGTTGCGTCATCAGTAGATAAACTCAACTTGATAATGGATTTATATTTTTACTTACCGTATTTTTCGGAGTATAAGATCCACCTTTTCCCCCCCAAAAGAGGGTAAAAATCTGGGTGCGTCTTATACACTGTATACAGCATTTTTGGCCTCCCGAAGCCCCACCCTGTGCATCCCATTTTTCCCAAAAATGGATGCGCAGAGGGTTTGGGAGGCCTGTAGCATGCTCCTGGGGGCTGGAAAGGGCAAAAATGAATGAAGGGCTTGTTTTTTAAAAATAATGGGTGTGGTTTTGCCATCCCAAACCCCCAGGAGCACTCTGCAGGCCTTCCAAACTCTCTGCACGCCCCATTTTTTGCAAAAAATGGGCCCATTTTCATGAAAAACAGGCCATTTTTTGCTTATTTTGCCCACCCCCTGCAGCCCCCCTCCCAGTGTCACATTTTTGCTCTCCCCAGCTCCCAGGAGCACTTGACAGGCCTCCCAAACTCTACATGACCCATTTTTCACAATAAATATTTAATTCAAATGTTATATCTGCTTCTTTCACTTATTGGATCACACAGGCCTTTTCTAGATTCAAAGAGTTAGAGACAGAGATTTGTATCCATATATTCTTCTGTTTGTTAATTTTACCATGGTATATAATAGGGGATGGAAAATTTCTAGGTGCATTGTTGAAAGTTGTGTCTATGGGTTTGTTGTTCTGTTTTGTTTTTTTTAAATCATTCATTTTATTAATTTCTTTTCTGATCTGTACATTTTCATGCTAATTTGATTACCAATCTTCTCTGTGCCACTGAGTACCGTATATACTCGAGTATAGGCCGACCCGAATATAAGCCGAGGCACCTAATTTTACCACAAAAAACTGGAAAAGTTATTGACTCGAGTATAAGCCTAGGGTGGGAAATGCAGCAGCTACCGGTAAATTTCAAAAATAAAAATAGATACCAATAATGTTTTTGAATATTTATTTCAAAGAAAAACAGTAAACTAGCGGTGTATTCAATGAAATACTTCACTCACCTCATGATGCTGATGTCCCGCTGTGATGATGATGTCCCGTGCAGCCGCGGGAGCGATGTCCCGCCTCCTATGACACACGGCACAGTGATTCCTATCATTGGATCACTGTACCAGAGGAGGTGGGACATCGCTATGTGGCTGCTTGCCATAACAAGGAGGAGGTGGGACATCGTTGCAGAGCGGCAGGAGGGGGAGGAAGGGGAATCGTAAGACAGCCCTGCATTACATTAGAACGTGAGGAGGGGGGATGGTGCGGTGCACACTGCGCGGCAAACTGACACAGAGGGAGGGGAAACTCACAGGGGCACTGGGCCATTCACGAGTGTCACCCAGCGGCATGGCCCCGCCCCTTTTTCTCCTCCATTTCGGGCAATTTTTCACTGACTCGAGTATAAGCCGAGGCAGCTTTTTTTCAGCCCAAAAAGTGGGCTGAAAAACTAGGCTTATACTCGAGTATATACAGTAGTTTGACACTTTCAGTTTTTGTTTTTTTTATGTTTTGCTTACACAGAAAATGATGAAAGATAACAATCTGGTTCGGCATCTGGATGCTTGTGAGACAATGGGAAATGCCACCGCTATTTGCTCAGATAAGACTGGGACCCTCACCATGAACCGGATGACTGTGTGCAAGCTTATGTGGGAGACACCCACTACCGACAGATTCCTGACTCAGACGCTATTCTCCCCAAGGTCCTGGACATTATTGTCAATGGTGTTTCAATAAATTCAGCCTATACCTCTAAAATCTTGGTAAGTTCCAGTTTATTTGGGGGTTAACACTTAATATGTTTTATCCAGTCTGGGATAAAACAATCATGGTTATGTTTCATCTAGTTACACATGCTTACTAAAAACTTTGGATGCTGGCCTTGGAGCCCTTGAGAAAGCCTTTTTTAATATGACAGAAGAGGAAAATTATTAATGCTTAGGAAATATTGAGACCCAATTTGCTGTAGTGGTCAGGTTGCTAGCCTGGAAGCAGGAGAGAGTGAGTTCTAGACCTACTTTACACATGAAAATGGCTGGTGCTTCAGACTGTGCATGGGTGCAATTGTTGCTCATGCATGATCTCTGGAAAAGACTTATTAAAGTACAAGTAAATGTAATGTTCTTACCCATGTGGCTCTTCCCTCTTAGATATATCAGTATACAGCCCTAAAATCATCAGCCATCTTGTTAACTTACTGTTCGTTTTTAAAATGTAATTTAACATCGTTTTCTTTTCTCTTTGAAAGTTTATTTCTTAATGTTCAATACCTGCCACAAATTCTGTTGCATTTATGTTATTTTCTAATAAAACTGTTTGGAGTTGGATGTAAACAATGTGAGGTGTTAAATGCCTCTTTTGTTTAAAAGACATTCAGGGGAGTTTCTGTTTTATTAGGATTGTGATAAGAGTGAGGGGGGAATTTGCTTTAATATTGAGAAGAAGCGGTCTTCTGAATCAGATTTTTATATTGGAATTGATGTTAAGGCTGATATAACATAATCATGTAATTCATTTGACTTTGGAGAGGTGTCCTTTTTTACCTCAAGATAGCATGGCGATTGATTTAGAATCGTAGCATCCTAGAGTTGAAAAGGAACTTTTGATGGCAGTGCTCTATTCAATGTAGGAATTCAAGAATCCATGACTGTTGGCTTCTTCAACTTAGCTTGCCAAATGCTCTATGCTTCATACATTATTATTCTATTTCTTAAGTTGGTATATTTTGAAATGTGAATTAGCATCTTTAATATCCTAATTACTCATGCTCCAGTTAAAAAGAAAACATTAATAAATAATTAATAATCATAAACACCTTTCAATATTCATGGGAAAAATCAAGTATGGAGGAATAGTGAAAGAGCTTAAATTCTATTTTCTGGGTCTTCACATCTGCCCGAGGAATGCTAGTGGAAGAAACCCATAGCATTCATGTCCTTTTGTAGGCTCCAGTTGGAATCTGGTTACCTGCTAAGTAGAGTTCTAAACCAACAAGCTTGCTTACATTAATTATCTTAATCAGATATTTTGTCTAAGCTCTATCTCATCACAACATAAAACTGCCCACTGAAGTACAGATTAAATAATTGTGACTGTGGTCCAAGACGTTACTATATTTCTCTTGTCATATTTGGTTTGGGATTTTAGCCACCAGAGAAAGAAGGAGGACTCCCACGTCAAGTCGGAAACAAGACAGAGTGTGCACTTCTGGGCTTTGTTCTGGACTTGAAGCAGGATTATCAAGCTGTCCGTAATGAAGTGCCTGAAGAAAAGCTCTATAAGGTCTACACCTTCAATTCTTCCCGGAAATCTATGAGTACAGTGCTAAAAAACCAGGATGGGAGTTTTCGCATGTACAGCAAAGGAGCCTCTGAGATCATCCTACGCAAGTAATTTTCCTCTCGATGCTGGTATTATTCATGCTTATTGGCACATTATTTTTAATAATAAGCATCCATGAGATGGTTACAGTAGTAGAGAAGTACTTTTTCTAAATGGGAAGTTTGAAAAAAATTATGAATATTTAGTATGAAAAATCTGAAAGAATCTATGGTAGTATGCACAGAAAGGAAAACCTATTAGATTTTCTATTTTATTTTCAGTTAGAATTCTATTAGCATATCTTCCCTCTTGTGTGTTTCTAGTTCTCTACAAAAGGCTTAATAGGCTTAATTCCGACTCTTCACCTAATTCCTTCAGATGTTTCACTCAGGAAAACTTTCAACTAAATAAATTGAGAAATGGTTGAAACAACAAATAACTGATGAAGCATCTTTAATTGGATTTATTATTGTGTTAAACTTTTGTAATTATAGACTACAGATTGAAAGGATGTTGCACAATTCTCTTCCATTTCTGAATCTTATTTTTTTTTAAATCTTCAGTCATTATGAGTAAAATGTAAGATGCAGTCATATATTTCACCTACATTTGAGATATCTTGGAGTCAACCCTTTTCATCTGCCAGGATTGTCTTCCCAAATTTCTCAAGTGAATGAGAAATTGAATTAAAAGAGTTGTTTTTAAAACTTTCCCAGGGTAGCCAGCATGAACTCTGGAATATTCCAATGCTTTTTCCCAACTCATTGATGAGGAAAAATCAAAGTCTTTCCTTCCAGTATAAATTAGCAGCTGTGAGAAGTTTTATTTAAAGTTACAGATTTGTAGGTGTATGGATTCAGTTAGCTGTTCAAGAGTTAAATCCCTTGTATTTCCGTATGCACACATTTCCACACATTCTTTGTAGAAATCCATTTTGATCACCTTTCTTGACCCCTCCATTTTTAAAGAATTCACACAATTAATAATTACCTGAAAATTAATGTGTCTAATATATTCCTTAAGACACACATCCTGTTGATAGGTTATATACAAATAATGTAAGCTTTTGTTTGTAAAGTATTAACATATTTTTGAAATACGTGCTTAATCCTTTTGTTTTAAAACAGGTGCACAAAACTTTTGGATAAAATGGGGAAATTCGATTATTTAAAGTGAAAGACCGGGATGAGATGGTGAAAAAAGTGATTGAACCAATGGCTTGTCAGGGGCTGCGCACTATTTGTCTGGCTTTACCGGGATTTCCCTGCTGGTGTTGAACCTGACTGGGATGCTGAAAATGAGATTTTGTCTGACCTTACTTGCATCACTGTTGTTGGCATTGAGGATCCTGTTCGTCCAGAGGTACCAGGATAATTTCTTTCCTGCGTGCACATAATACATTGAATATTAAGTTAGCTTTCCCAACCTGGCATCTTCCAGTTGGCTAGAAATTATAGGAATTGAAGTCCACCAAACACAGATGGTATAAAATGGCGATGTTGTTCTAATTATAATTTTATTCTATGCATGTTCATTCTTTTTTTCTTTCTGCTGTATCCAGTTTTGTTTCCTTGCTGACTACTCACCCGTGTTTTGCTCCCTTAGGTGATTTTGGCATTGTACCTATTATCTTATTTTTCCAGTCCCTTCTCTTGACTTGCTCTGCTTTTTTATTATTGTCTTTCACCTTTTATTTTCCTGCAGGTTATTGACTCGTGCTTTTAAGCTTTATTTTGTTTTTCATTGCTTTGGATTTACTTTTTTATGCAACTTTGATTTTTTTTTCTTGAGCTACCTGATCTTTTTGGTTGTTCCCTATTCCTATTCATGTATCAATGAATGCCTTTAGAGGATGTTCCATACCCTTTCCATCTCTACTTTCTGCTCATTCTCCACCAGCAGCTAAAGATCGTGCCACTCAGTTACAGAGACTTTGTGTTACAATAATACAATAGCAGAGTTGGAAGATACCTTGGAGGTCTTCTAGTCCAACCCCCTGCCTAGGCAGGAAGCTCTGTACTGTTTCAGACAAATGGCTATCCAACATCTTCTTAAAGACTCCCAGTGTTGGGGCATTCACAACTTCTGGAGGCAAGCTGTTCCACTGATTAATTGTTCTAACTGTCAGGAAATTTCTCCTCAGTTCTAAGTTGCTTCTCTCCTTGATTAGTTTTCACCCATTGCTTCTTGTTCTACCCTCAGGTGCCTTGGAAAATAGTTTAACTCCCTCTTCTTTATGGCAATCCTTGAGATATTGTTCATTAATAACATCCCTGTGTTATCAGTAATGTTGCTGCTTGTGGGAAGAGTCCTGTGAGTTTAATAGCAGAAATGCAGTTCTGTTCTAGTTGTGCTCTTCCATACCTACCTACCTATGTTGGAAAGGTCCAACATTTTCTTTCATAGATTTGCAGGAACAAAGACTAATCTACTCTTCTTGAATTTCACCCTGTTTTGCAATTGTTGTAGGTACTGGAAACTGCCAGGAAAAGATGTGCAGATGTCTAAAAAGAAAAAAGATAACTGCTTCTTTAAAAATTATGCATTCTGTGTTTTAGAGAACACCAGATATATCTGCCCTAAAAATGGCAACTATAATTTACAAATTCCTCTTTAAAGCAGCCAAATATATTCTAGAAAGAAATTATGGTTACTGAGGAAAATTGATTATCTTTTTTTACTTCATCCTTCCCAGGCTCTGTTTTCTCTCACAATTTGCTATAGGGGTGACAAGCAGACAACTGACGTAACACAATAAACCCTCCTATGACTACTACTTGATTACATTTCATACTGGCTCCCTGTATGCTGCCTCCCATAATTAGATGCTGAAGTATCTGGGATTGCAAAGGGCTTCACAGATGCCTTGCATGCACTAGTCTGGAGGCGGTGATTCAATTGGCGGATTTCTTAATGATGTTTCTCTTCTCAGTCAGTCCCAGTATTACTATCACTCTGTGTATGGTTTGATCTGTATGAATTAACATAAGGAGTGATGATGTGATGCAGTCAAGAGGTGGAAATTAATCTATTTCTATATACCATCCCATAACAGGAGAGAGATAAAATGGTCCCCTAACAGGGTCAGGGTGGCTCAGTGGCTAAGACGCTGAACTTGTCAATCAGAAAGGTCAGCAGTTTGGCGGTTCAAATCCCTAGCACCACATAACGGAGTGAGCTCCCGTTACTTGCCCCAGCTTCTGCCAACCTAGCAGTTTGAAAGCATGTAAAAATGCAAATAGAAAAATAGGAACCACCTTGGTGGGAAGGTAACAGTGTTCTGTGCGCCTTCAGCATTTAGTCATGCTGGCCACATGACCACAGAGAGGTCTTCGGACAGCTTTGGCTCTTTGGCTTTGAAACAGAGATGAGCACCGCCCCCTAGAGTCGGGAATGACTAGCAACTTTACCTTTTAACAGCATTGTATCTTTGAAGAAAGGCAAGAAGGGTGTCTGTTCTAGAAATCATTTAGCACAAATATTTTGCCTGGCTGTTTATGTTGAGAATCCACAATCCAGCATGCATTTTGCATTGCACTGAAATACATGTGCGTTGCCCAGGTGTCACGGAATTATTAGTTATGGCAGGGCAGAGTAGTGGGCAGGAGAACAAGTTTCACAGGCCCATTAAGAAAAATGTAAAGCAATTTAATGTTTGGGCATTTTCTATTATTACATCTATATAGTGCCATTCAAAATAATCTGCAACTAGCAGATTATCATGTTTGTAGTTCCTATTGTAATTCTTTTCACTTCTTAATGGAAACATTTGACCTTCCATTGCTAGGTGCAAAGTCCTGCAAATCACACAATAGTTTATACTGTCTTTAAACAATTATAGACATGATTTCTTTTTCACAAATTGTTATGAGATTTACATTAGGACTCTCAGTAAATACAGAATATTTTCCTTTTTAAAAGCAAGAAATGTCTGACCATTGTGTCCTGTTTGCATATCATATTAACTACTTTAAGAATCTGGTGGAGCTCATTTAAAATTAGTAAGAGGTAATGGCTGCCCCAAAGAGTTCCATGAAGGGCAACTGGAACCTGGCTCTCCCTGGTTCTTCTAAACACTTGACCAGCTAATTTATGCCATTGTGGTTTAAACATAATTGTTCAGGTAAGTGGAAGTGGAAGTATTGTAGAGTAGGGTGCTCTTACTTGGTATGTCAGCTTCTGAACTCTCCTTTCTCCACATCTGGTTTTCAATTTTTTCTCACCAGACATTAGTGCTCTTTTAATTGTTCTTCTAAATGCTTTGTGTTTCTGCAAACCCAGATAGTCCTTTTTTAACCATCTTGGTTGTCCCTTCTTGTAAACAGATAACGATGCCATGGCCTCCATGATGGAAGAATACATTTATCATTACAATATAAGTTATTGGAGCCGTGGTGGTGCAGTAGTTAGAATGCAGTACTGCAGGCTACTTTTGCTGATTGCCGGCTACCAGCAGTTCAGCAGCGAATGTCACCGGCTCAAGGTTGACTCAGCCTTCCACCCTTCCGAGGTCGGTAAAATGAGGACCCAGATTGTTGGGGGCAATATGCTGACTCTGTAAACCACTTAGAGAGGGCTGTAAAGCACTGTGACGCGGGTATATAAGTCTAAGTGCTATTGCTATTACAGTTTTCTCTCATTATTATTTCAGACTCATGGATTTTTTGCCTGCTTCATGGTCCCTTGTTTATAGATTCTGGTTTTGTTTTTTTTTTGTTTTTTTTTGAGAAACGTTTTCCTTATTTTTTATTTTATCATACATATAATATAATCCAAAGCATACCTATACATCTTAACAAACATTTTTTGAATATTCAATAGTATATCAATTCTTTTGCCATTAAACCTCTTCAATTTTTATTTGTTGTTCTGCTTTCCATACACCATATTATAGTTTTTCTTTTTAACGGTATACCTTTATACGAATTCCAATTTGTTTCTCTCTCTCCCCCCACCCACATAACAACCTCTTTTTTGGATGCAGTGCAAGACGGATTCAAACGTCCCACTATCCTTCATCATGCTGTTACATATTTTTACATCATTAAGCACCCCTATTTGTTTGAATTGAATTGAATTGAATTGAATTGATTTATTTGTAGGGCCGCCCTTTTCCCCTGAGGGGACTCAGGGCGGCTCACAGAAAACCAGGGAGGGGGGGAATACAGCACTAAGACGACAACACATAATAAAATAATAAGCAACATGCATACAACATTCGGGCGGGGGTAATGGTCCTTATCCCCAGGCCTGACGGGTGAGCCAGTTCTTCAAGGCTGTGCGGAAGGCCTGGACGGTGGGAGAGGGTACGAATCTCTACGGGGAGCTCGTTCCAAGGGTCGGGGCCGCTGCTGAGAAGGCCCTCCTCCTTGTGGTTGCCAGCCGACATTGGCTGGCCGATGGAATGCGGAGGAGGCCTAACCTATGAGATCTTATAGGTCGTAGGGAGGTAATTGGCAGAAGGCGGTCTCTCAAGTATCCAGATCCACTGCCATGTAGGGCTTTATGGGTGATCAATAGCACCTTGAAGCGCATCCGGAGATCGCAGGTAGCCAGCGCAGCTCGCGGAGGATAGGTGTAATGCGGGTGAATCGGGGTGCACCCGCGATCACTCGCGCGGCTGCGTTCTGCACTAGCTGAAGTCGCCGGATGCTCCTCAAGGGCAGCCCCATGTAGAGCACGTTGCAGTATTCCAGCCTAGAAATCACGAGGGCCCGAGTGACTGTTGTGAGGGCCTCCCGGTTCAGGTAGGGTCGCAACTGGCGCACCAGGCGTACCTGGGCGAATGCCCCCCTGGTCACAGCCGCTATATGATGGTCGAATGACAGCTGTGAGTCCAGGAGGACTCCCCAAGTTGCGAACCCTCTCTGAGGGGTGTAAAATTTGACCACCCAGCCTGAGTGTTGGATTAATGGCCAAATTTTTGGGAGGAAAACACAACAGCCACTCGGTCTTTTCTGGGTTGAGCACAAGCTTGTTAATCCTCATCCAGTCCATGACGGCTTCAAGCCCCCGGTCCATTACGTCAACCGCTTCATTGATTTGGCACGGGGCGGACAGATACAATTGAGTATCGTCCGCGTATTGATGGTATCTAATCCCGTGCACTACGGATGATCTCTCCCAGCGGTTTCATGTAAATGTAAATTAGTAGGGGGGACAAGACCGAACCCTGCGGCACCCCATATTTCAGGGGCCTTGGGACGATCTTTGCCCTCCACTAACACCGACTGCGACCTGTCCGAGAGGTAGGCGGAGAACCACCGTAACACGGTGCCTCCCACTCCCACCTCCCCGCAGTCTTCGCAGAGGATACCATGGTCGATGGTATCGAAAGCCGCTGAAAGGTCAAGGAGGACCAGGATGGAGGGGTGCCCTTCATCTCTGGCTCTCCAAAGATCATCCATCAATGCGACCAAGGGCGGTTTCAGTGCTGTAAACCGGGTCTGAAGCCTGACTGGAAGGGGTCTAGGTAGTCTGCTTCCCTCCAAGGACCGTTGGAGCTGGAAGGCCACCACCTTCTCAACAACCTTCCCCAGAAAGGGGAGGTTGGAGACCGGGCGGGTAGTTGTTAAGGACAGCTGGATCTAGGGAGGGCTTCTTCAGGGAGGGGTCTCACCACCGCCGCCTTCAGTGCGGCGGGGAAGTTCCCCTCCCGAAGAGAGGCGGTTACAACCGCCTGGATCCAGCCTCGTGTCACCTCACTGCAGTTAGAAACCAGCCATGAGGGACACGGATCCAGGGCACAGGTGGAGGAACTCACAGCTCTCATGGCCTTGTCCACATCCCCGGGGATAACCTCCTGAAACTCAACCCAGAGCTGTTGAACTTGGTCCCCCCCTGAGTCTCGGCTGGAACTGCGGGTGTGGAGTCCAAGTCCGTCCGAAACCGAGCAATTTTGTCCGCTAAGAATTTGGGGCATATCTTCATCTTGTAATTTTAACAATACATTATTAGATGTATTTATATATTTTCCCCCCCTCGTCTGATAACTTTTTCAACTAATATTTTTCTTATTTGTAACCCAGCATAATCATTTCACCTTCCATTATTGATACGTATCAGCTGGCCTACTATCTTTATTCACCTTAGTTAATTTACCTTTAATTCTTTTTTATTATAATCCTTTCTATATCATACACACATATTATATTTCAGTGTAATATTTAATTAATTAAGTTCAGAATAGTATATGCTTTGCAAACATTCTCCATCTCCTCCCCCCTTCTCATCTACCAATTTATTATTTTCCCTTCCATTTATTTTTTAAAAATCTTAAATCCCAATCTCTGAACTTTCGTCATAACCTCTTCAGGATTTCCTTTTGTCTCCTCAGCCTATTTTCCCTTTTTTCTTTTCTTATTATATTTTCCCCCATCATGCTGCCTGTCTGTTCCATTCTTTTCTTTCCTTTTCCATTTTTTGTTTTTTTATTGGGACATGTTCTTCCCTCTTCTTTATGTCCCTATTAAGTCCAATGAGATGCTTTATCTGCTTATTATTTCTCTCATTCTTTCTTGCTTTTTCTATCATTGGGTATTCAACTTTATTTCTTTCCATAATAGGTTTTGTTTTCATGGTTTACCAATAGGTACCTGAGGCCATTCAGAAATGCCAGCGTGCTGGTATTACTGTCAGGATGGTTACAGGTGACAACATCAACACAGCACGTGCCATTGCAACTAAGTGTGGGATCTTGCTGCCTGGAGAGGACTTCCTGTGCTTGGAAGGGAAGGAATTCAATCGGCTCATCCGCAATGAGAAAGGAGAGGTAATAATATGAAGAAGGGATCAAAGCCGATCAAGTTTCTGTCAAAGCTGAGATCTCCACCAAAACATGTTACCAAATGGGGCAGGAGAGAAAAATATTTAAAATTTGGAGAATAATCACAGTACCACTATTTTATTTTATTTCATTGTATTTAAATATAAATGAAAATAACTTTGTTTACTTTGACCCCTCCTTTTACATGTGAACCCTGATTTTGTTTAAGTGATGTATTCATTCTAACGTGATGGCAAAGTGCATCCCTAAAAAAATGGAAATTCGTCATCTTAGGAAGAGTTTTAGTATATGGCAAAGAAGATAATTTTATGTAATTCAAAAAAAATCTACTACTGATTTTAAGGAACAGATCCAGAATATGAGTCTATTAACTATTTTGGAGAGTGTTCAAGTGTTCAAAAAATGAAAAGATCAAGCACTATGTTTTTTTTTTCCAGATTTAAATTAAGCTTAAGGACCGAATTCATTTTTACATTGTAGTTTATAATTATTAAACAATTCTTTTTTTTCCTTTTTTTCCCTTGCCAATTAAATAGTTTTCTTTTTATTTTTGTCATGTCTAGTTTATTTTATATCAAGGTTTTATTTCTTTGCTATTCTTTTTTCAGTTATGGTTGCAGGTTTTTTAAAATTTCATTTAATTTCATATTTAATTAAATTGGAAAAATGATAGATTCATTCATTTTGTGGCCTCTGTGGAACCATGAATCTTTAGAATGTAAAGCAGATTGGCCATCATAGAAAGAGATTATGAACCTTAATAGATAGTATTGTTAGGTATACAGAAGGCTTCTTTGCCCATCTCTCTAAAGTTGCAAGTATCTGCTATGGCCTGACTGGTTCAAAAAGGTAGGTAGCCTTTCAGAGCTAACCTAACTTGTCCTATTGGGGTTTTGCTCTGCAGGTGGAGCAAGAACAACTGGATAAAGTCTGGCCGAAACTTCGAGTCTTAGCACGTTCTTCACCAACTGATAAACACACCCTTGTGAAAGGTATGGTCACCAAAGAGATAGCATTTGTTTTCAAAGATGATGTCAGAAGATAAGTGAAGGGAGAGGGTTTGAAGGCAACTAAGCAAAAACTTAAGTGAACAGATACATTGCATTTACAGAGTCAGATTTGCTAAATTGACATTTATTCATGTTTTGGCATGTATGATCCAGCTCTAAAATAAATATCTACACAGTGAAAACTGCTTAACAATGAAAAATAAAACTAGATTTAAAAAATTGAATATTTTTTTAAAGCAGCAAATCATAAACAAAGAAAACAAATATTTGTTAAACACCAGTCTGAGCAATACAATTCCATCCATATTTGACAGCAGAATGTTGGCAAGGGAATATGCTATATTAACTACTTAGAAGCAGGAAATTCCGCAGTCTGGGCATGGTAACAATGTCTCATCAATTTGTCTTAGTGGACAAGATATTAAATTCTTGGAAAACTATTCAATCCTTTAGATATCATAGCTAGGTTGGTCAAAGCGTTACATGATAATCATGTAAATTGTTTCTAGAATTTTGCCAGTAAACCTAGTGGGTCTGTGCTTATCCTCTACTAATCTTAGGCTGATTTTCAGGAATTATCGACAGTACTGTTGGGGAACGGAGGCAGGTGGTAGCTGTAACTGGAGATGGCACCAATGATGGCCCAGCCTTGAAGAAAGCAGATGTCGGATTTGCTATGGTATGAGCTAATATTCTAGAGACTACATTGCACACAAAAAAGAAGCAGATAATTATGTGTTTGTGGGTATTTTTGCATGATGGAACTAATAACTGATAACACTGGCTGGCTAGCTAAAAGAAACCTGCATCATTGTATATATGTTAAGGTTCTTTTCAATGTGTTCTGTTTCTGTTTTAGCTTTTTTTTAGTCAGAAATCTTGCAGCCAAGACAAAATTTCACCATCCCTGGGCTCAATAGGACACAGCAGGCAAGCATTAGGGAAATTGGTCGCTACAGGGAACCTACTTAATGTTTTTGAGATTTGCTGGCCTGTTCTAACAGGCATAGATTTTCTAGTCACTGACTGCCACCATGTGTCTGTAATTGAGTTTTGCAATAAGCCTAACAGCCTCCTTAATCAGCTGCTTTGGTTCTTCACCAACAGTCCAAGCAAAGAGGCAATGACTAGCTTTTCATCAGAGTTTTTGATCTGAAAAGAAAAAAAGTTAAGCTAGCTACAGACTAGGTATTTTAATCATCAAAGAGCCTTGTGTTGGTTCATTTGGATCTTTCAAATAAAGAGACGTTCCATATAATTTACACAGCAGTGTCACATCTGATGAAGTGACATTTAACATTTTGTGGGTGCAAGTCTTAAAATTGAACATTAAAAAATGTAATGCTTTCTTTCTGACTAATTGTCTTCCCTCCACCTGCTCTTTATTTTCTCAGGGCATTGCTGGCACAGATGTAGCTAAGGAGGCTTCAGACATCATCCTGACAGCTGATAATTTTACAAGCATTGTTTAAGGCAGTAATGTGGGGCCGCAATGTGTATGACAGCATTTCCAAATTCCTGCAGTTCCAGCTGACAGTCAGTAGTAGCTGTGATTGTGGCATTTACGGGGGCTTGCATCACACAGTAAAGAGTTGGGACTTTTATTAATGAATTAGAGCTGATCTAGATTCCATTAGAGGATTTCAAATATGACAATCAAAACTTTGTCTTGATGCACATAAAGGTAAAATGTTCAAAGATAAGAGAATTAGAACTATACTTTACAGAAGGAAACCAAAATTCTATTCATTTAGCTTTTGTAACAATAGCCAGTTAGATAACCCAGGTGGATCACAGATAATGTTAGGGTATAACGGACTACTATGGCTAATGATTATAAATAATTTATTTATATTTTCATCAGGAGATTGCATCAGTTCGTTTTGCATAACACTTATGCAAAGACTTCTACAGTACTAGAATTAGAGAATTGGTACTCCCCTTTATTCAGTTGAAATTAGAAATGTGAACAACTTGAAGAAGAGGGTTCAAACTGCACAAGAGATGCTTGTTTTCTCTGACATACTGTAACACTAAACCAGGGGTGGGTTCCTGCCAGTTTTAACCTCTTCTATGGAAGAGGTTCCACAAAACTACAGTGCCGTTTAGAACTGGTTCCAGCTCCCTCCCCCCTGCCTGTCCGCACATCATCAGGTAAAGAGCGAGAGGAGGAATTCTGGGAGCTGAAGTCCACAAGTCTTAAAGCTGTCAAGTTTGAACACCCCTGGTTTTTTTTTCTAAGGGGTTAGTAGGGTGCAAGGGTCTTGTAAATTGACAGCTTTAAGACTTGTATGCTTCAAATGCCAGAGTTTCTGAGCCAATATTTTGGTTGCTAAGCAAGAGTGTTGTTAAATGAGTTTCACCACATTTTACAAGTTGACCATGCCCCCCCAGTCCACAATGGCTGGCAAGCCCACTCCTATCCAGACACATGGCCGGCAAGCCACTCCCACCCAGTCACATGGCTGGCAAGCCCCCTCCACAAAGCACACTACAGAAGAAGTTCAAAAAATTTTGAAACCAACCACTACACTAAACTAAAATATTATCATTTATTAAAAGTAGTAATATTGGACTGCAAATGCTAGTATTCCTGGATTGTCATAGTAACCCACGATGTATGAATCAGCACCAGTTAACTCCCAAGTAAGAACATGGGAAAGGGAAGAATAGCCATGAACTATGCTTGCAGTATATTAGCCGCAGTGGTACAGTGGTTAGAATGCAGTACTGCAGGCTACTTCTGCTGACTGCTGGCTGACTGCAATTTGGCAGTTCAAATCTCACCTGGCTCAGGGTTGACTCAACCTCCATCCTTCCAAGGTGAGTAAAATTGTTAGGGGCAATATGCTGACTCTGTAAACTGCTTAGAGAAGGCTGTAAAAGCATTGTGAAGCGTTATATAAGTTTAAGTGCTATTGCTATTAGTTTTTTTTAAAGTTTTTTTTTTCCTTTGTAGGATTCACCTCTGAAGGCCGTCCAATGTTGTGGGTGAACTTAATCATGGACAACCTTTGCCTCGTTAGCTCTGCCACAGAACCCCCTTCAGAGTCTTTGCTCCTGCGTAGGCCATATGGTCGCAACAAGCCACTGATTTCCCGAACCATGATGAAGAACATTCTGGGACATGCCGTGTACCAGCTCACCATATTTTCACAGTACTTTTTGCAGGTGAGACTATAGGGAAGTGTGTAGAACAGCTAGGTATATCACAGAAGTGAGTACACTCCCTCACATTTGTAAATATTTAAATGTATCTTTTCATGTGACAACACTGAAGAAATGACACTTGGCCACAATGTAAGGTAGTGGGTATACAGCTTGTATAAGTGTAAATGTGCTCTCCTCAAATAACACAACATACAGCCATTAATATCTAAACCTCTGGCAAGATATACTTAAATATTTACAAATGTGAGGAGGTGTACTCATTTTTGTGATATATTGTAGGTAATCTGGGATCATTTTTTTCTGTTGTTGGATTGAAAAGGCTAAAAGATCTGGGCTGCAAAAATCCATTTGACCATTAAGCTGTAAAAAGGGAAAGAAAACTGTTTGCTATCATCCTGTATCATGGATTCTGCAACCCAAATCTGCGGACCTAGTTATATCTATCTGTTTGCTCTTCCAAAATAGTTTAAAAAAAAACATTTAAAAAATCTCCACAATAGTTCTAATGTCTGAGTCAGTTTAATGTCAGGTTCCAAGTAATAGACACATAGCAACCAAAACTCCGAGGCAGGTAGATTCCTCAAAGAATAGCTTTATTGGATATATCATTGCCACAGTTCTGGTGAAAACTGACTCTGAAGGTTTCTACGGTTTTCACCTAATTAAAAGAATAAAATTTCCCTCAACCCCAAACAATCAGTCACATGGTTCAATCAAGACATTTGTCTGGTTGCCTGGTGACATCACTACTTCTTCCTCGGGCCAGGTGTGAGAATGTCCTTGGTTTCCAAGAGAAAGTATTTTATTTTGATTACAAAACCCCAGTTATCTCTAATCTCCCTCCCTATCCTTCAGCTCCAGTGTGGCAACACTGAAGCTCCAAGATCACTTGGTCAGGTCAGCCTCAGGGTTGACACCTCAGCTAATTAATTCAATTTATGGGACCTGTTTCCTCTTCTAGTGCTTTTGAGAAAATGAAAAAAAAGGTCATGTAGTTGTTTTTCATATTTGATTTGATGGGAAATAGCCACCATATCTATGCCAAGAACTAGGTAAAGATGCTTTAGATTCAGAGGGTACACCTGATTGACTTCTGTCATCTTCATTAGACATATTTAATATCTCAATAATGACTGAATACAGATTCATGTTCTTGAAGGGCAATTAGTAATTATCGATAAATAGTATAATACCACTTAAATTGTCATGAGTGCAAGCAGAGGAAAACTTGTTTTTTGATTATCAGTATGCTTACTTAGTGATGAAGTTTACTGCCCTATTCCCTTATGCATCTGATTAACAGAATACAGAATTATATTAATATTCAGCACCAGCTGTAGAAGCTTACAGTTGTTTAAAGTATCAGCCAAAAACAGTAGGTATCAATTTAATTAGTATGGATGAAATTAAATTGTAGTATGCTTATGATAGGAATAGTAAAATTACAAAATGGAAAGAAAATCTGCAAAATTAAATTCAGAAGGGATCAAGCTTTATGTTGCACTTAGTGGCAACGAGAAGGCTGAAGGGGTTCCTCCAGATTAATTGACTCCACGCAAACTGGATGTTCCTCATCCTATTGTGTGTTTTTAGAACTCAGTACAGCTTCAGTTGTGAACCACTAATAGCTTCCAGTGAAAAATATTTCATTCTAACTAGAAGTGTTACGTTTGCATTGTTAAACTGAATTCTTCCATTCATCAGTAAACCAGATTCATAAGGAAGAAAACCTCTGGATTACTCTGTTTGCTTTTTTCCTAGTAGAGGCTCACCTGCTGCAGAACCAGCAGAACAACAGCAGTTGTAGTCTGCCTGCTGTTGAAGTCTAAGACCTTTACTATGACTCTAAGGCAGAGTCTGTGTGTACATTTCTTGGGTTTTGTGGCTGAGAAATACATATATTTATAGCTCATCATTTCCATTTTTAAAGCTGTTTTGTTTTTAGTAATGAAGGTTTTCAATAATTATCTACAAACTTTAATTGAAGCATAAAGAAAGGAAATCTCATTAAGGGAACAGTCTATTTTTCCAGCAGCCTCTTATGTAATTCTAACATTGCTTAAATGAGGAGCCAATTGTACACAGAGAGTGAATTAATATAAACTGTATTCTTTTTTTTACCGGTTTTTGTTTGAATATATTAATTAGTGAGGTTGAGACTTGGGACTTGCAAAATTTGGCAAGACTAGGCTGGCAGAAGACAGGAGAAAGAAGTTGGAAGGAAAGCTTAAGAGCAAGACAACATCAAAACAAAAGACTTGTTTGAAAGAGAAGCAAGGAATTGAGCATAGCAAAAAGCACACTTTTTAGTTATACTAAATTGCTGCCTAGTTATACTGTATTAGATTAAATTATAACAATTGTCAACAATTATTTATTTTTTAATTTTGCTTTAATAAGTAGAAAAATAAAAAGGTTTATTTTCTTAATGATATTTCTAATAATAATATTGTCCAACTGTCTGATAAATTATCAGATATTATTCACTGAAGTAGGACCATACTGTATATTTTCTGTAACAAAACTTTAAATTTCCATGGTGATTTGTGAATATTTGGTACTACTCATTATTTGATTCTATTAAATATCTGTCAAGGAAACATTCTTCATTAAAGTACAGTAATTTTTTTTAATCTTTAAGGAAACTATGAATGTTTAAAAATGAACAATACATCAATGTTCAAACTAGTAAAATAAAATCAGTATCAATGTACTATGTTCTTATTTTGCATTATTATAATCTATTTTATTGTATTTAATTATTGCTGTTACTATAATACTACATTATTATATTTCTATTGTTGAATCTCAGTCTATCATGATTGACATGTAATGTAATTCGAGAAAATGAATAAATGAATAACACTTAATAGGTATGATAATTAACCAGTGATAAGGACAGAGTACTTGAAGGATCTCTGGAAGAATCCACTTTTCTGTCATTTCCAGGAGGACATCAAAGAAGACCAATTTAGCTTCATCGGAGGTTGTTCCAGAGAATTGGTACTATGATATAAAACAGCACTTTCTGGCCTCAGCCTCCCTTACCTCACAACATGGGGCACCACTAGCAGCTTTTTTAAAGATAGTCTCCTCAGACAGGTCAACTCTGGTTGGAGTGGGCAATCTTGGTGCCAATCACATAAAAGCTTTCTACGTCAACTTAGTACTTTCAGTAATGCAGGAACAGTAGAGTCATGGAAATAAGCATAATCACAGTAGCCAGGCTGCTGCAATTTCTGGGAGCTTTTCAAAAGCAACCACATGTAGAGTGCATTACAGAAGACCAGTTGAGGCAAAAAGAGGCAAGAGTTACTGTAGCAAGATCCTCCCTATTCCAGGCATATGAGTAGCTGAGCAAGACAGCCTTCTTTGGCCACCCAGCAATAGGCATGCACATAGTAGGAAAACTCTTGTGGAATGGACTTGCTCTTCCTCAGCATCAAGACCATCTCTTGAAGAGATAATGAAGAACCAACAGAGAACAGTCACAAACAAACAGCAACTCCATATTGCATTCCATTTAAGCTGTGGTAACACAGTGGTTAGAGTGCAGTACTACAGGCTAACTCTGTCCACTGCAGGAGTTCAATCCTAACTGGTTCAAGGGTTCACTAAGCCTAATATCTTCCAAGGTCAGTAAAATGAAGATCTGGATTGTTGGAGGCAATATGTTGACATTTGTAAGCCACTCAGAAAGTGCCGTAAAACACTATATAATGGTATATAAGTCTAAGTGCTATTGCTGTCTTTAGTTCAACTTCAGCTTGTTTTCCAAACTGCCAAATGATCTCTCCTATTGGTTTCAAATGGATACTAAATGATAGAGAGAGATGACTGATCCCTGCAGTACCACGCAAAGGAGTAGGTCACCTGTCGTCATTATACTTCCAGACCACTTTCCCCTGTCTACCCTGAGGTAGGAGTGGAAATACTGAAAGCAGTGCCTTCAGCAGTCCCCACCTCCTTCCAAGCAGTGCAAGAGTGTACGGTGGTATCCAGAGTCACTTGGAAATCTTAATAGATTTGAGCTGGGATAATAATTAATCCAGTCTCTGTCCCATCCAACTGCTCCAGTCTCTAGTAGACTGAGCAACTGAAACCTGCCGAATACTCATCCATCTTCCCTCTAAAGGATTGGAACCTAGTCAATAGTTTTCCAAACATTGCTGAATCCAAGAGCGCCCCTTTTTAAAAGGAAATGTCTCATGCCTTCTTCATGATTGCTAGCATCCTCCCCTGCCAAACAGAAGAGTCTAGCTGATGATACACACTTTTCTCTGTATATGGCTGGGGAGATACAGGTTCAAGTACATTAGCAGCCATGGAGAGAGTCTGTCTCTCCCCCCCCTACCAAATGTGGCTGATGTTGTGGAATGAAAACAGAGGATGATACAGGATAAAAAAACCAGAAAGATGCTGCAAGCTCCTACTGAAAAAGATGAAATATGAAAGTAACAAAAACTGTTAGTAACAGGGCTTGATGAAAGGACTTGGGGAAAACTATGGCATCCTGAAGACAGCATCACTTTTTTGCAGCCCTGACAACCATGGCAGAACAATAAGCCAGCAAACAAATTGGCACCTTGAAATTCCACCTCAGATAAAGAGAAGAACCTGGGATCACTCATTAAGTGCTTCGAACAGATGCTCCCCAGAGGAGACTGTAAGACAGCAGTCTCCTTTCAATGGGTTCTTAATTGCTCTAGGAGCTGAGAGAAAGTCAATTTTGCCTCAAGACATACTAATTCAGTGCTCAAGCAAACACTGAATTTGCCCACTTCCTCTGCTTAATCACTTCAGGAAACTACTTGTTAACAGCTTTTTGGAATTAAAAGCTTTTACAACAGACAGTTTTCATCACACTGAGTGATTCTTCTGTCCTTGAGAAAAGAAGATATATGTAGGTTTAAGAACTTTAAAACATTTTTTTCACTCTGAAATAAACAGCAAAGGGGTAGTAAACAACTTTGAAAAGTTTTAAATGGACAAAGGGGACAGATGGATTGGAAATAAGATTTAGAAACTAATTATAAGAATCCTTCCTTGTGGGTTGTTAAAATTCTATTAAAAATATATGAAGATTTTGAACCTAAGGAACCCTCCTGTGAGAAAATGTTGTGGATTTAAAAAAAAACATGATATGAGGAGGCTTGAAGTCTGGAGAGCTAGAAGGCAATCAGAAGCTGGTGGAGACCTATCATTAAAGGAGAAGAGACATATTAGAGAATGGAGAAAAGTATTTTGACTTTGGAAGAATTCAAGGATATTTAGCATCCATGTACTTAAAGAAATCTCTAAAAATTCTCTGCTATTATTATAACAATGAATTTAAAAGAGTTAGAAGACAAGTAACAACTGAGAACCAGGCTGCTTTGGCTATAGATTTAAAAATGACAAATACATGAATGATATGGGAAAAGATGTACCCAAGACTTACAAATGAAACTGGCTGATTGCTTAGTAATTAAAAGGGATATACCAATAATACATCAGAAGAGCGACTTGAACAACTTTCATATCTTGGTCTTGCAAAGGTGTGCTTATACTAATGAAAGAGTTGCTGAGAAAAGGCAGAAATAAAAAGAAATAAGCTTTTGGGTCACTATTTAAAGGGAATAAGCATCAAGAAACTTTCAAAGTAAAAAGAAGGAATATAAAATTGCCTTACAGGTAGTTCCTTGACTTAGATAATTTAATAATCATTTGAAGTTATGATGGCACTTGAAAAAATCACGAGTCTTCACATTTATGACTGTTGCAGCATCCCTGCAGTCAAATGATCAAAATTCAACTAGCTTGACAACTAGGATGTATTTATGACAGTTGCAATATCCTGTGGTCACATGATCACCATTTATGATTTTTCCAGCTGGCTTCCAACAAGCAAAGTCCATGGGGGAAATTAGATTCATTTAACAACTGTCTGATTCACTTAATCACCATGGTAATTTGCTTAACAACCAGGCAAAAAGTTGTAAAATCGGTTTTTTAATCTTTGTATTTTTAAGCTTTAATTTAAAAATATTTAAAGAGAGTCCTTGATGATGGAAATTATGCCTTTCAGGGTCATGGACTGCAAAATACTTGTTGCACGTTCTGTTCCAGTGTTTATCTGTGCTGTATTTTACTCTGTAATTGTATCATAAAGGATATCTGTAGATGGAAAGAATGTGTTCATGTGCTGTTCTAACTCTTTTTCTACAGGTGAAATTTTTTTTGATATTGACAGTGGCCGGTATGTTCCCCCTCCACTCCCCACCCACTGAGCATTACACAATTGTCTTCAACACTTTCGTCATGATGCAAACTGTTCCATGAATCAATGCTCGCAAAAATTCATGGGGAAAGAAACGTATTTGACGCCATCATTCAGGAATCCAATTTTCCTGTACAGTGTGCTAGGGAACCTTTGTTGCCCAGGGTAAATGAAATGGGCTTGGGTGGGATGCAGGAAAGGAGAGAGTGTGAAATGAAATGTTGTCTGTCATTCCTCCCACTAAACATACTCTAAATTGTAATGTTTACTGAATGTCATGGCAACTTTATACAAGGGCTGGTTGGGGGAATCCGGGAGGTGAAGTCTACACATTTTAAAGTTGCCAAGGTTGAGAAACACTGACTTACAGTGTATGTCTTGGAAAGGCTGCATTTTGGTGGTTTTCTGAAATAATCAGGATGTGGGGGGGGCAGTCTAGCATGTTTCTAAACAAGTGGCAGCAGGACTGATAAGATTCATCCCTTTGGGGTAATAGAAAGGCTAATCCTCATGAAAAGAACTTTCTCTTTGCATCTTATTGGATGACCAAAACTGTTAACTACTCCACTTATGTGTAAGAAGAATATACAAGTGTCTTGGTTATGTTTCCTCTTGAAAGGCTGGATCAAATTACTGGGCTGGTATGAGGGGAAAAAACAAAGCAGAAAGGAAAAGGAAACTTTAAAAAAATCTTAAGATCAGGGGAATGGGAAAATTTGTTCTTATCTGGAACCCAATATTGATTCCCCTCCCCCTTTTTCCCTTTTCTTTCATGGCTATGGTAACAATAATCACAGTAAGTTTGGATCAAAAATACAGTAGAATTCATTTGGTTTATCAGAACTGGCCTTATTCATTCTCTACTGGAAGCCATTACAGTAAATTGCCTGAGTGGATCTGCCACTTCCACTTTCATGTTTAGTTTGGATGTGAAAGACACTAATTCTCTTGTTGACCACAGATTGATCAATTTTATAATGCCATCCTAAGTTTGCTTCTTAGGATGCAGCTTCTGATACATAGCAATATAGCTAAATGTTCTTATAGCAATATTCCTATAAGATGAACTTCCAATTTATAACTTGGCGTGTCCTGAATTTTCTAACAGTTTTGCTTCTTGTTTATTTGTTATTACTTAACCTGTTAGTGTATTGCATTTTTTTTTCTTACATGACAAAGGATTTATTTCGGAGCTCTGTGATTTGGACAAACCTCCATCCCACTAGATGGTAGCAGTTATTAAAAGAAGTCTGTCTGTCAACAAATACAGTCCAAAAATTATCTCATGTCTAAGAATGTACATTTATGTACCCTTTCCTCTCATAACCTCATTGAAGTTGCGAATTGCAGCCATCTTTCACATCTTTTAGGTCAGGAGTGTAAAACTGGATTTCTTGAGGGATGGATCAGCATTGTAGTGTCAGTCCACGGGCCGGCCGGGAGGTGGAAAATGGGACAGACCACAATTGGGATGGACTCCTCCTGCAGCACTCTGCCAGCCAAAACAGGGTACCTTGTTTTGGCCTGGACAGCCTTTTGCAGCATTCTGCTGCCTAAAATGGGCATGCAGCTCCCCATGCCCCATTTTCACTAGCAGAGGCACCAACGGGTTCATTCTTTGCTATTTCCAAGCCAACCCTGCAGGCCAGATCTAATCACCCCGCAGGCCTAATCCGGCCTGCAGCCTTTGAGTTTTGACACCCCTACTTTACTGCTTTACATTAACAATATTGCCTGAAGGCTTGCAATTTTTTAGAGTCAGCAGGCTTATAATGCAGATGTTTTCTTTCATTTCAATTCCTTTTCCATAAATAGGTTCCACCATTCACCCACTAGAATTATGAGTATGCGTTTCAGCTTACTGCTTGGATCATGGTTTAGTCTTCCCATTGTTCTCTTTTTACCCAATATTTCAGATTATTATTGTGGAGTTTGGTGGTAAACCATTTAGGTTGCTCTGGACTTACCTTGAGTCAGTGGTTTTGGGTGTATTTTCATTGGTGTAGGAGAGCTGCTTTGGGGACAGGTAAGAAAATGAATATTCCACATTTATTTAAATAACTACTGTAGTTTGTTCCTGCATATTGTTTAGTTATGTGTTAATTGTTGCCAATCTCATTTCTCTGCAAAAATACAAAAAGGATTTTTACTTTTCGGTAAGTAACAATATTATCAACTAAGTTGCCAACATAACCAAATTCAATGTGAGATTGTAACATTTTATTTTTCATTTACTCATAATTTTCTATACCTTTTTTATATTAAAATACAAATTTTAATGTTTTGTGGCATATTTTTTAAAGTTGAGAAGTATATCATAGAATTAGGTGATGTATAAAAGTGGAAGGATAAGCTGTTCCAAGTTATCTGTTACTTACAAGATAAATTGGGGTCACTTTGTATAAATATGTGAATTGATTCATATCCTCAAATATTCCAATTGAATCACTATGGGGAGTTTTTCAATTGAGAATAAATTCACCAGTAATTCTGGAAAGTCATATGCCATTAGATTCTCAATAAGAAAGCATGGTTTGCTTTTATTCATCACCCCTATGCTTCCATCATTTCTCTTGAGGAAAAAATATTGTTTTTCTTCTAAGCCTGTACGTTTGTATTTCTTTTGAAGTTGAAATCCTTTACAGAAACAATATACATGGAACAGCCTTCTAGCCAGTTTCAAAGATGTTACAAATGTGTTTGCTATTTCGTGGGACACTTGAGACCCTAAAGGAGTCCAAAAGGCAGACTAGAAATGATTTAGAAAGTATTTTTTTTTTTTAAAAAAAATCAATCAAATTGAGGATGGCAAGTTGCAAATGCAGAGAACTGTTGAGAATCATCATCTGACTAGATATTCAGGCTTATGAACAATACAGTCAAAGCCGCCACAGAAGAGTTCAGAAGAATTAATCCTGAGCATTCCATTTCTATAGTTGATCAGCAGTGTTCCAACAAATCAACTGAAGTTCCTGAAAGAGGCTGGTCACGGGATTACCAAAGAAGATATTGCAGAAGAAGAGTTGAATGAAGGCGTAGATGAAATTGACCATGGTGAAATGGAGCTTCGGCGTGGGACAGATCCTGTGGTTCCGTGGTCTGAACAGAATACAGACTCAGGTATGGCACAATTTTTTGTCTCCCTTATGCAGTGCAGCTTGCAGTAGTGCTGTTGCTTTGCTTTAAGTGAGACCAGTCTAAGGGACACACTTTGGAAGAATATGACATCCCTGTTGCTGAAGCAATTGAGATCTATTAGCCATATGGTTCAAACTAGCAGCATTTGTGCAACTGGAGTTAACTGGGTGCATTCAGCTGAGGACTGCTTCTAGGACTCTGTCCTTGCATTGGAGGAAGTTCTCCCTAAAACCTGCCTCACAACAGATCTATTCCAAGAGATAAGCAAGGGTACGTAGTCATGCTAGTTTTTATGAGATGCTAATGCAAGGCTGACAGTAAAGACAATATGCCACTTAGAATTTTTTTTTTTTTGCTCAGCCATTATCCAGCCTTCAAATTTTAGAAAGGAAGGTGGTGTTCCTGTTTCTGCCTACCAAAGGATGTTCTAGGACTACATAGTTCCGCTATGTAAATTAAGCTATGTTCTCCTATTCTCCACCTAGAGAGATTACTGGTATAATAAACAAAAAGAAGCATGGGAAAGAGAGCAATTTTAGGATTGAGATGCATTGAGTTTTATAACTAGAAATCCCAAAAGCTAAATTAACGTTATCTTCTCCTTGATAAATTATAATTTGTTGCACAGTCATTATTATTATTATTATTATTATTATTATTATTATTATTATTATGTTAATCTTGGTGAGCTTCACAGCCTTTGGGCTGGTTGGTAGCTCAACAGCTCGAGTCCTAACCAAGCACCTAGGAACTGTTAAGGTAACGTCGGAGGATATAAGCTGTCCCAAGTAGGGTGGTTTTTTGTAGAATCAGAATGTTCAACTCTGATAAATGTAAAATTTCCAAATAGCGAGGTAGCCATTATTATTATTATTATTATTATTATTATATTATTATTATTATTATTATTAGTGAAAGCTTCCCCACTCCAAATGATTCTAAAGAGAATATGCCATTCATTACTGTAGGTCACTGTTTCTCACTTGTGGCAACTTTAAGATACATGGACTTCCACTCCCAGAATTCTCTATGATTGGCTAGGGAGTTGAAGTCCATACATCTTAAGGTTGCCATGGTTGAGAAATACTCCTGTAGGAGTTTATTTCCAGAGTAGAAAATGAGGTCCTAAAAGAAGGAATATTGTCTTAAAGGTACTTATGCCTGGGAATTTTAATGTATGTCATCTTGAAAATGGGTCTTTGTACAATGCATTGATTAAAATAAAACAAAATGTACGATTATGGGTACAAATGAAAAGCAAAAGATGTATTTGAGGGCAATGAATCCACTGAAAATATCTTAGGCTGCATGTGTTTACTGAACTCTGGTACTGTCTTTTATTAGCAAGGCAAAGTCACATTTGCATGTCACTCTCTGCCTGAGATATGCCACAGGGGTAGTTGTGAGACCTGAAGTGCACAAAATGCTTTCAAGAGCAGAACAACAGAATGCTTGAACACATAGCTTGGTTTAGTACGTTAAGCTGATTTGCTCAAAATCTTTGGAAGGAGAACCATTCAGAAGTATATACCCTCCTCTTTCTATTCCAGACTCACCTGTGGATGGTAGGTACAAATAGATATAAATCGGAATTTATAAAACTGAGTTAGTTTCTTATGATGGTGGTATAAAAAATGCAGGGGGGGAGGAGAAACCCTATCAAGCTAATAAGGAGGAAGAAAGGGTGACCCTGTCCACTTTGTGAAAGAATCAGTCCATTGATGGACCTTTCCATAGCCACTGACTTAAAAAACACTGCCAGCTATGCTAAATACTAAAAATTACACATCTTGGGGGGTGGTTGTGGTTGTGGTGATTGTTATTAATAATACAGCATGCAAATCAGTCTTGAATCTGAAAAACAAAGCTTACAGAATTGCAGTTTTCCCAAAATAGTTTACATTTATCTTTCTCTCTCTCATCCTCCCCAAGAAATATAGCTGGGATTCTTTTTTTTACTGTTTACATGATTGAATTACAGAATGCACTATGTTTTTCCCTCCTTACTTTCCAATCGAAACAAAACCGTTTGCTAGTAACCTAGAACACCAGGGGTTGTATCAAGACAGCAGCATTCTATGCCTGCATTTGCCAAATCTGGAATAATAAGGTGGAAAAAAAAACTTCTACTATGAAACCCCTGCATGCTTATATGTATTTGCTGCTTTGGGATGA
Organism: Thamnophis elegans; assembly: GCF_009769535.1. Taxonomy (NCBI): domain Eukaryota; kingdom Metazoa; phylum Chordata; class Lepidosauria; order Squamata; family Natricidae; genus Thamnophis; species Thamnophis elegans. The sequence continues at coordinate 52,389,181 of NC_045545.1, forward strand.
CTTGGTCAGCTGCAATTAATTCTGCTTGGTTACTATATTACTCATTTCCTAACATTAGTTAAAAAGAAATGTCTCACGATGATTCCAGAGTTTGTACGTTAGAGATAAACTTAGCACACACCACTTTTCTATTGCTTGTTTTGAGCTGACATTGATATCTTTTAAGAACATTTGCATTAGAACAAACATTTGGAAATGTGTTATTTCACTGATGTTTCTAGATGTGCATGCTGCATTTTTGCATCATACAGCACTTTGCTTACATGCACATTTTCTCCACGACGCACTGTACTTGCAGAGTACCTTTATTTCAAGTTCTTTTGCCCTGCTGCTTCACTCTGCGTAATAATTCTGTAGGCACATGTATGTAGTTACATTCTCTTAAAAGCCTAAATGTATTCCTAGGGTTTTTTACAGAAATAAGATGAGCAATCGCAGAAATGTTTCTCCCCCCCCCCCCAAAAAAAATCATATTCACATATACAAACAGCTAGACTCAAGTAGACAGCAGGTTGAATTGGGAATCGGAAGGAAAAAAAAGACTGGAATCTCTTTGCTTAACCGCTTTCCCTTTAGATTAACTGCTGAAACTGTGTGGGATGTACTGGGTTTCTCCATTTTCCCCTTCCACTTTTGTTCCTTATGGTATGTATCTGTATCCTTTGTCTGTCAGCTTCCCCTTCCATTATCCTATTTCATTTTCCTCTTTTGATTGTGGGACAAAGATATCTCACTCTCTGATTCTTTGCAGATGGACGTAGTTTACACATTCCAGACCGGCGCCTCCTCTTTACAGGGAGCCCTCAGGAGACAGCCTTCCATCGTGAGCCAACACCACGATGTAAAAAATGTTTCTAGCCAACCCATGTAGCTCTTTCCTCCGTCAATTCCACTCCCACCACTTCTGCTGCTGCTGCTGCTGCTGCATCTCCTCCTGCGGGCAGTGAGTGATAGTCTATTCAATGCAGACTTCCTAATAACACCAAAGGCACTCGCACAAAGCTAACCAAGCCTGTTCTTTTTCCCTTTCTTTTAACCTATAATTGGACTCATGGTTCTTATCTTGAGAATTGGGAGGAAGTACGGGGGGGACGGGACAATTTTCTTTCTATTTCTCTGTGTGTGTTTAACTTTTTTTTAAAAAAAATCTTGCATCCTTAACATTGTTTTAAAATTCCTTTTCGTTCTTTCTCTGCCTTTTGTCCTTCCCTATTGCAACTCTTTTCCTTCCTGCAGGACTGAATTAGAATTCCCATATTCCCTGTAGGAATTTTTAAAAGCCTGATGTCTTTCTTAGAGGTAAAGATGGAACATATAATAAAGGGAATAACCACCACAGATTTGAAAATATGAAAACAAAGGCGTGCAATAGCAGGCTTAGCTTTTTGGTATTCATATTATTCCATAATGGGAAGCAAGTTTGCCACTGAAGAAGCGTCTTCTGCATGTTTTACTAACTTAACATTTACCCTTTCTGAACTCTCTGGAAATTATTTCTGAATAAATGTGCAACATAACATTTTCTGAAAGCTTTATCTTACACCCCTAAAAGCCATTGGACATTTCCTTACACCTTAAACTCCCCTTCAACGCAAGCATCTCAACCATAACTAGGTGGAGAAAAAAAGTATATGCCACAAAGCAGATAACATTTGTGTAGAATTTTTTAACAAATTGATTTAGCTAAAACACTGAATTTATCACATGATTTATGCCATTTAATTTTTTTTGTTTTCTAGTTTGGGGTGTATTGATTATTTATAAAACTTTCTGTATACCATCTCAAGATCACCATTTTTACATTCAGTTTCTAGTTTTACGTTCTCGACAGAGCCATATGATGAATTTCTACATTTTGTTTTTGTGCTTCTACATAATTAAGCAGTTTAATGGTCCAGAAATTAAAATTTCTATGTATTGAAGCAGTAATTATTTGTCCAAGAAAAGATGGGAGGCCTACAACATGTCTTGCAAAATAATACTTGTAAAAAAGATTTTACAATTTTTCCCATTTTAATTAAGTGCTGCTTTGTATGTCTTCATAGAACTGGCAGTCAGTTGTGTTTTGCTATTCAACCAATAGTATTCTTTCTTTCTCCACAAAAAAACAAGTATTAAGAACAAGTATTGCATCTATGGTCATACATTTTTCCACTGTTTTTTTTAAATTCTGTTCAGTATGTGTTTTCCAATGCAACATGCATTCGTTTACCTCACTTTTCTTAAGAATTCAAGGGAATTTTTAAAAATGATTTATATCATGCATTTAATGTATATTCCTATTTTTCATTTGTATGCAAGTATTATTTCTGGAGGAGCACACCCCTGCCATTGTTTCTCTGATTGTGCCTCCAAAGAAAGAAGTAATTTATTAAAAATTATATATTCATTTTTAAATTTATGCACCACATTTAAGGAACCGCACATATTTTTATGACTCATAGAAGCATTAATTTGTGTCTCAAGAAGAAATCTTATTTAAATGGGAATATAATTTCCCACTACATACTAATTATGTCAAATACTATGTTTTTTCTCTTTATGCACTGTCTATGCAGTTGTCTCAATCTTTTTTGCTGCCCTTACAAAGATACCTGTCCATGCCTCCTTCATCTGTCTGCCCCTCCTTCCTTCCTTCTCTCTTCTACAGTCCTTAAAAACAATTGCAGTGTACTCGAAGGATGACTTAGAAAAACAGTAAATTGCAATAGGGAGTACATCTTGCTCATGGCAGTTTATAATTAAGGATCATTTTCTGATAAGTTTCTGAAGGAACTAATGTCCTTAGATTTTCAGAGGAGAACTAAATAGCCTATGGCCTATTCAGGGGTGGGTTCCTGCCAGTTCTAACCTCTTCTATAGAAGAGGTTCCACAAATCTACAGTGCCATTTAGAACCGGTTCCAGCTCCCTCCCCCCGCCGTCCGAACATCATCAAGATGAAGAACGAGAGGAGGAATTCTGGGAGTTGAAGTCCACAAGTCTTAGACCTGTCAAGTTTGAACACCCTTTGGGTTTTTTCTAAAGGGTTAGGGGTACAAGAGTCTTGTAACTTGACAGCTTTAAGACTTGCATGCTTCAAATGCCAGTTTCTGAGCCAACATTTGGTTGCTAAGCAAGAGCGTTGTTAAGTGAGTTTCACCACAATTTGGCCACGGCCACCCAGTCACATGGCTGACAAGCTACTCCCACCCGGTCACATGTCCAGCAAGCCACTCCCACCCGGTCACATGGCCGGCAAGTCACTCCCACAAAGCAGGTCACACCTACAGAAGAGGTTCTAAAATTTTTGAAACCCACCACTGGGCCTATTCCACTCAAAAGAAATGGAAAATGCATCTGTTTTTATTTTCTGTCTACTAATGAAACAGACATGAGCAGATAGTTGTGGAAACTAATGTATACTTTTTTTCCTTTTGATGAGGGATCAGACGTGTTGAAAAGTACAAGTCTCTTTTTCAGAAACTTTATTATTTGGAAGACTCTTTTGAGGATATGAATAATTGAAGACATGCTTTATTTCTTCTTTACCTATAGTATGTTTGGTCTTGACACAAATGATGTAGATTTCTAAAAACTGTGTACTATTTCAGTGCCCTAAGATATCATTAATAACATGAAGCAGTGTAGGTGGCCTACTCATGCTCCACTCTTTCAAATTTTATCCCATAGGGAGAAGAAGAAGGGAAAGATGCTTGGCATGACTGATGATGTAAGGGCAGATCTTTGTAGGAGTCAGGTGTAGTGCTTCAGTAGAAAAACAAGAGGTTGTATGACCCTTTCCTCCTGCCATCAGTTACCTCAGGTGGGGAAGTCTCAGTGCCTGAGTTCTCTCATAACTAAGTGGGCCCATCTGAGTAGATTCCACTGAGACTAGGAAAGCTCTGGTGATCCCCTTGAATAGTACTTTTTTTTTCAAATTCTTTATCTTCATGGGACCCTTTTCATATAGTCTCCCCCAAAATAACCAGTAAACATTGCACTTGCCATGGAATCCCAGAAGTAGTTTAAGTATATTCCGTATTTTTGGAGTATAAGACGCACCTTTCCTCCCCCTAAAAGAGCGTGGAAATGTTGGTGTGTCTTATACATTGAATACAGCCATTTTTGGCCTCCTGAAGCCCTGCCCCGCATCCCATTTTTGTGAAAAAATGGGAAAAAACAGACCATTTTTCACCAAAACGGGGGTGTTTTTGCTTTCCCCCACCCCTCAGAAGCAGTCTGCAGGCTTCAGCAGGTCTGGAGGAAGGGACAAATACCCCCATTTTGGTGAAAAACAGCGTTTTTTTGCCTTACCTCAGCCCTGCTGAAGCCTGCAGAGTGCTCCTGGGGGCCGGGGAAGACAAAAACTTTTTTTCTTCCTTACCTCTTCGAATCTTGGTGCGTCTTATACATCTTATAGTCCAAAAAATACAGTATTCAATCAATCAGTCAATCAATTTCTATAGTCACCTATCTCAGTCAATGACTCTAAGCAGTTTGCAATATGTTATCATTTAGGGAAGGTTTTTTTAGTATTTCAGAAGATTTAAATTTTATTGAAAGTGAGTTTCATAGAAGCTTTTGTTCCTTTGTAACTTCTCAGGCTTTTCAAAGGATCTCCCAACTCTTTGGGATAAATATTTGCAATATTTTCAATTCTCCTAATTGAAACAAACAAAACCATCCAGTCTATTGGCAATTGAATTGACTGATTGAGAATAAAAACGGTTGCCTAAAAGCAAAACTGTTATATGAATTAACACCTATAAGTAACTTAGCTTTTCTACTTCTGTTGAACCCATTCACTAGTTTGGAATCAACATAGAGAAAATATGCCTGAGGGGGGGGGAAGTGGGGGGGAAACCTTTTATAGATGACTATGGATCCTGATCTCGATTAAAGATATTGTAGAGTTACGGTAGCAGGCAATATATTCAGATTCAAGTAGGATACCGTAGTCTCATGGTATTTGTTGGTGTCTTCTAAAAGGGCTATGCTGTTTTCTAATCTCTTGCAGTATTTATATAAGGTGAGAAAAATACACTAAGGAGGCAATGCTGGGCCTTCTCCAAAGATATTTACTCAAAACAATCTTTTCATGGGCATCAGAATAAATCTGACATTTTCCAATAATCTTTATTGGGGAAAATCCCATGAGATAGGTTGGGCAGAGAGAGTGTTTCCCAAATCACCCAGTGCTGCTCAAGACCAAATTCAGTACCTCAACCATCCTACTTTATTGGCTTTCAAGACCCTTATGTGTGTATGAGTAGAAAAATGCTTACATGATTTCCTCTCATCTGTAATCCTGATTCAGATTGGAGAGAGCTGAACATTCAAATTACCTTTAAAAAAAGCCAACAGGTGAAAAGGGGCTCCAGAGGCCCTCCAGAAGCCCAAAACGAGCCCGTTTCCAGAAGGCCCGTTTTTCACCCTCCAGAGGCTCCGGAGGCTTCCCTGAGTCTCCAAGAGGGCCAAAAGCAGGCCTGTTTTCGAACTTCTGGCAGGCCTGTGTTTCACCCTCCGGAGGCTTCCCTGAGCCTTCAGGAGGGCAAAACAGACTCCCATGGGCTCCAGAGGCCAGAAACAGGCCTGTTTTTGCATTTCTGAAACTTCCAGTAGGCCCGTTTTTTGCTCTCCAGAGGCTTCTCCAAGCCTCCAGGAGGGTGAAAACAGCCTCCTCCGGAGGCCAGAAAGAGGCCCACTTTTGGACTTCTGGGAGGCCTGTTGTTTGCCCTCCCAGAGCCTCCGCCCTGCACTTACCTAGTATGATGAACAGGCCACGTGGAGACTCCGGGGAGGCGAGGAGTGGGTGGGGCCAGCCAGTCCTTGCAATAATCGGTTCTGTGAATAGGATGAAAAACTAACATCTGGTTCACCCAAACGGGTGCGAACCAGCTGAATCCCTCCCCTGTCCTTAAGGCCTGAGTATTTGAAATACTGCTTGTACTGTTTCAGTAGAAACCTGTCTATCATAAAGATGCCCAGGGAGGTTCCTTCTAAATATGCCTCTGCTGGCAGAGGTCTATTCATCTGGCATGCTCTTAGACAGCACAAGCCATTCTTGGAAGTTGTGTTTGTTCTCTTTCTTTATAAGACTATTCAAAATGCCTATTTCATCCACTCTTTTTTATAAAACTTATTTTAATTTGCATTTTATTAGTAGCTGTTTCAGATGCTCAAAACAAGATTAGGAAGCTGGAGAATGAAGAAATAAACAACAGAGAAGCACCCTGCTGGAGGGATTCTCCTCCCCCACCCCCTTTATTTTCTTTCTGCACTGTAATTGCATTCCCTCCAAGATTTTTGTCATAATCACAGTGCTTTAAATCTGGCTGGTAGACAAGAGAGCTGCAGAAAGAAAGCAGTGGATAGAACAGGCCTTAAGCATTGTCCTATCACCAGCAGCTTTACGCCATCATGTGTTACTGGAAGTTGCTTTCTGGTATCATTGTTTCAGAGAAGCGTTAAGAACTAATATCATGTTTCCCCGAAAATAAGACCCCTGAAATAAGCGCTTGGCCTTATTTTCAGGACAGTCTTATTATTTTTGAGGTGCAGGAGACGGCAAGTGTGGTCACCTCATGACTGCTGCTGTGTTGCAATATTTTTGGGGAGGGCTTATTTTTGGGGAGGGCTTATTTTAGTGCATGCGCTCAAAAGCCCAATTGGGTTTGTTATTCGGGGAGGGCTTATTTCAGGGAAACAAGGTATAAGTCATCCCAGTAAATGTAGCAAGAGGGGGGGAAATCCCATTGTGTTCCTTTAAAATACCATTTTCAAAATACTGTGGAGTTCTTTAAATAAATCTTTATGTTATACTATTGAAAATATTGAGCAAATTTGTTCCCACCCACCTATCTACTTCTGAGAACTGAAGAGGGATTTTAGGTGTTGCTACTATGTATTTATTGTTAGGAATAATTGGATATAAAATAGGTTTTTTTTCCTATAGATATGCTTGAACAGTTATTTGAATTTGAGATTCATTACACCATTTTGTTTATTTTAGCTCATCAGTGCATAAAATGTGGATTGTATTAAGATGCACTATTTTAATTTGCTTTGGGGATATGTTTTGCATAGAAGTCTCAGTGGAATGCTGATAGTATTGCCTATATTTAATGTATGTACGTATGTGCTTAATATGAACAATAGCAAGCTTTGATCATCATGTTTGATACGTTGATTTGTTTGAGCATCATTTTCGCAGCAACATGATTCATCTCGCAGAGGGAAGATGTCTGAATCCCAATTTCAATAATGCTTTTTTGGTATGCATATATGATTTATATTATTTCTGTGACCGAAGAAACTGTGATCAGAAGAAGGAATGAAAGGACAGAAATGTCTTAAGTCTGAGTCAGACACTATCAAAATAACCAAAGAATTACTAAGACCATGGGATTTTGTGACCTCATTTATTTCTATCTTCCCTAAATCTCAGCTGCTAGAAACTCAACCCTGAGGGCATGAGTTGCCTTACTCTTACCTTTGAACATTACTGTCACAAGCTAAGAGAAGTGATGGGCTCTTTCCCAGAGCAGCAGTGAGTGCTAGACATCCCCGTTGAATAAGCTGTGTATTAACTGCTCTTGGAAATGAGTGCCAGTTTCCAAACACAAGAGCGCCTAGCCTGGGTTCCAGTTTAATAGCCTCCTTACTACTGCATGCTCACTGATATGTTCATCATTCTGCTTGGATTTGCTATGGTACACGGTCTTGACCATTTTTGTGTGCAACACATTTCAGCCAATTAAATCTTTATAAGTTTGGGAATTTAAAAACCACCATCTTTTGCCACCCCAATTTTGCCTTGAAGCAAATCTGCACTTTGAGAATGTGTATGTTTTAATTGCTTTTGAGCTGCTCCATATGGATAGTTTTGTTGAAAGACAACTGTGCTTTAAATGTCCTTGCATTTCAAAATTACTGTTAGAAATGTGACATGTCTTTTCTTGCAGCTCCTGAAGCCTTCTCATAGTTGGTTGCCCCATCACATGTACAGTGCCTGACTTTCATATTGATATTTCTTTTTGTTCAAAACAATTATTGCGGCTTCTGTTGATTTCGTTATATTTATTACACTCTTCCTCCCCCTGAAATCCTTAAAGACTGCCTCTTGCTATCACTCACTTTTGTGTTTGCTTGTTTTTATTTTCATCCCTCATCCTCCTGTGGTATAGATCAAGGTGGTGAATGCGTTCCGTAGCTCCTTGTATGAAGGCCTCCAGAAACCCGAATCCAGAAGCTCCATTCATAACTTCATGACTCATCCAGAGTTCATCCACGAGGAAGACGAGCCTCAGACCCCATTCCTCGATGGCACTGATGAAGACTTGGAAGCTGAAGAACTTAAAAAGCAAAGTGAAGAGAGCCCAGGGGAGTCCTCACCCCTCAACACAAATAACAATGCAATGGACAGCAATATAGCTGAGGACACCATGCCAGAGCCAGAAAGCCCTTTACACAGCTTGGAAACATCAGTTTGATCTCTGAACTTTGACCTTCCTGCTTCCCCTTTCTCTAGGCAACATAGGCACCAATATCTGACTATACACTGCAGCTACTTTGGCCAATTTCCTCTCCATCCTCTTTATGATTTCTTGGCTGCAGAAATCATGGTATCACCTGGGTAGAGTTGTATTTTCAACAAATTGCTTGGCAGAGGTGCCTCCCTCATGAAAGAAATCACCAGTGTGATCATCATCTTCTCAAATTGGGTATCACATGTCTGTAGTAGTAAATTTTTCTCCTTGCTCAAGTTATATGCTTAAATAGAGAAGCTCTAGATACCCTTTAAAAGTTTGGTGTATAGCATCTATGGCACAGTTGCAAGATATTTTCTTAATTTTGTTAATAGAATCAGAATCCTAGATGCTTTTATATGTCCTTGGGAAGATGACAATGAGTGTCATAGGAATGTTGTTAAAGGTGGGGGGGTTTAATCTGAGTAAGTTAGATGTGAACCCAGTCTTACACAGAGCAAGCTGGGGAAGATCTAGTATCCATTCTTATACTATTTTGCTTTTATTATCTCTTTGTTTCCAGGGTAGTATCAGTCACAAAAGATAAGGAGGAATATATAGACAGTCTTAAAATATATATTTTTAAAAAGGAATAAAGCTAATCATAAGGAGATACAACAGTGTCGTATATCATGAGAGAATTAAATGTTAAGGGATTTGGTTTTTAATGAAAAATTACTTTTTATGATTTCAGATCAAAATATTTTGGAATTATATATTAGCCGAGATACGTTTATGTACTACATTTTATTTGTTTAATTGGAATTTCATCATTCTGAACATCAGGTGAATATGTCATCAGTATGGTGAACATCTCAACCCCTCTGATTCCAAACAAGATGGAACAAGTATTGGCTTGTTACTTCTGCCTAATTTTTATTTGGATTATTAGAAGCATCCAGTTCTTTGGAGAGTGCAAGCTATAAATGCCAGCTCTAATAAGAGTCTGTCAGTTCTTACCCTTTTTTAATGCATTTTGAATGATGAAGAGTGAAAAAGTACAGGAAAATGTCTTGGCTACAAATACCTACACAGAATGTTTGTGTGTATGGAAAATGTAAATGAATCAGTTCTGTACATTTGGGACATACTGTGTAGTATTGGGGCACAAAGCACTTTCCTTAATTGATAAGAATAAGATTCTCCCCGTTTCTTGTTAAACATGCTTGCTGGTCTTATCTTGATACAGTTACAATATTGAGATGCTGGTCTGGTGGGAGGTCACTATTTCACCCTTACAAACCATAGCCATATGGGCAGTGAATAGGATGTCCTGCTGAAACTGCTTGTATCGAATTTCTGCACGAGTAGTGGGGCATCTAACCAAACATGCACTAATCTAGTCCCTTATGTTAGTTCACAGTGCTTTTTTGGAAAGTACTACCTGGAAGCAAAAAGAACCTAACTGTTCCTACTTCTTTTGAAAGTTTTATTGTCTGATCATCTTCCCAGGATTCAAATGTATGCAATTTTTTGCTGGAATTGGGTTTTTTTTCAAACTGCTTTTCCCTTTCCCTTTGGAAGAATGCACAGCAGAAACTCCTGTGCCTTGTCTAAGCACTTCCCAAAGCACTGCCTGTCATATTTGAGTCCAGTACTTTGCCAAGAGAGAAGTGTTCCTTAAGCAAACACAAAACGAACCAAGAAGGAAAGTCCCTTGATTTCGACCCTTTAAGCCCAAATCCTTCTAGCTGTTTGATTGGTCATTGAATTTCATCCTGAGCTCAAAGTAGACTGATGAAGATTCTTTTTCCATAGCTGTTCTTTTCCAGGGTTGCTGTAAAGAGGACTTGTATGCTGGGCTCAGCAAACTGCCATTATCTGGGGAAAACGTTCCACCCTCTGAATTGCAACTAAGGCCCTAAGTCATTCTCACCCCTCCTTCCAGATACATCATTTCATTCCTTTCATCTGAACTATATAGATTGGGAGGACTTAGGGGTGGGGGGAGCTCTGTTTCTTGTTGTGCAACCTATCAGATAAGGGGAAGGGCGCCCCATTTCATTTCATTCTGTTCAAAATATTGCAATGCTTCGAGGTCATTTTTCTATTTTAACTACTTGCAAAAAACAAAAGGGGGTTTAGGCACCTGTATGAATATTTGTGAATTATTTGGGGGAGGGATTACTGATTTTATTTTATGTTTGGATGATTTTTTTAATTCAAACAGTTTTTTTGAAGACGAAGAAACTCACTCCAACTATCTGTAATTGACAGATTGCAGTGAGCTATCTGGCCTACATTTTTACCCATTTTTTTCCTTTTTTCTGTCTAGTTTCCTCAGGGGACAGAGGATAATTATATAAATATTATGCAAAAAATATATAGTTTTCTTTAGATCAGAAACGTATATTTTTAAGTCAGCCATATGTATTTTGTTTAAAAGAAACAAAGCTGTGAGTTACGTAACTGCAGTGGAATGTAGTCACATGGCTGGCAGTGGAAAATGAATGTTTGGTCAGACTCTTGTCAGCTTCCTTTCTCTGAACAGCCATCTTGTAATAAAGTCAGTTGTGTTATACAAAACTGTTTTTTATATAAATTATGTTGATATGGAAATTTGCTTAAAGTATAAGCGTTTTACCGTGCATACATTTTTAAATGTAAAATAGTTAAGTTTTTCCTAATTTAGTTTTGGTTATAAAATTGGCTGAAGTTATTCAAGAGCTGTAGAATATGCCGCCACAAGAGAGGACTTAAAATGAAAGCAAGGAGTCCACTTTGCAAATTTATGGATGCGCAAACTCGCCCATTGGCCACCTTGCTGGTTCCGTTAATACTTTTGATCCTCTGCCTAAGGAAAAAGAGGGATTTCTTTTCAATTAAATCCTTCCTTATGTCAAAATAGTTGAACAGTTCTGTCCAAAGTTGACTGCATCAGCCATCTGAGAAAAGGCAAGTAAACCCAGTTCAGCAAAGATCAGCTCTTCAGTACAAAGTGCACACTTTATTTTATGTTATGTTGTGTTATTTTATTTTTACCCTATGCAGCATTCTTCTGGATGTAGCTAGCATCCAAATAAAGTGGTTCCTGCGAACAACTCCATTTATCAGTATAGTCTATCCTTGCTGGGTGGTGGTAGGTTATAATTTCTTACAACAGAAAGTATGCCGTTAGAAACAAAACTATATTTGCAGGAAGCAAATGATAATGGGAGGGAGAAATAATTCATGATTGTGCCATGCCAGATGGAAGATGAAGTAGTATCCTCTTGTGCACATTATTATGCTTGGGATGTTTTATTTTTTAAAGAAATGAACTGGGCCCTAGAGCAGTTTTTCATCTGTTTCTTAATATAATCTTTTTGTTAAACAAATTGGCACATTGGTACCAAAGACATTACATTATTTCCTACGTGCAGTGAAAAATATCCATTTTCAGGAGTTAAAACTGTGCAATTGGTTCTTTTTATTCTATAGCACAGGGATCTAGTTTAATTTTTTAAGTTTTGTGCAATACGTTTTAGGAAAATATTATTTAAAAAGGCATTTCTAAGAGGAAAACAAATCTAATTGTAATTTTAGCCATGGGCAATCTAAATGAAGATTTATACCATAACCCACCTTTTTTTGGTAATATTTGAGCAGTAGTATAAAACACATTCATGTAGCTTTTGATCTAAGGACCGACACAAACACCCATTATAACCAGGCTGCAAGCAAATCCACTAAAGATCTCCAATAATTTCAATTCAATGACCGCATATTTAATTTTTAATGGATCAGTATTTGCTGAGCACTCCTAGTTCAGCATTTGTTTTCTGACCCACCATAGTTCTTGATGAGATTACAATAATTGTTGGGATGGTTATAACCCTAAGAACAGGCACAGCTTTAAAATGTACAGGAAGACAATTACAGCTTCTAGATATGTCATGGAAATCTTTTATGAATAAGCTTCACCAGACTCTATAACTCTTTACGAAGGTCTTGATGAAGGATTCATGGACATCTAGTTCTACCACTAAAGAGAGGAAATAAATAGAACTCTCAGTTCAGTCCATGATGCTTTTAGAATTGCTTCAATATTAAAAGTGATATAGCTGCACACTAATACTCTATTCTACTTAACTTTTTGTTGTGCTTTGTAGCTGCCGATATTCCTAGTAACCAAAAACAAAAGGAGTCCAGTCTACAGATTCATGTGCCCTTTAAACCCATGGCTAAGACTACTTGTTCAGGTTTTTTTCTGCCCATAAATAAATACATATATAGTATTAACATAAGTACTGTATATGTGTTTATTTAAATCTCTTGAAAAGCATGCAGATAAGAATTTTAAGTTTCCCCTTTTTCAATAACTAGTATAATAAGCAATGGTATTTTTGTATTAAAAAAAGAAAAAGACAAAACAAAAGACTGAATATTATATGGTATGCATGACAAAATGGTTCTTAAAAAGTGTGGTTTCAAAGCAATATGTACCCTGGTGTGTTTGCCATATTCTAGAGTCTAGCTTAAAGTGCACCTGATCTGTAATAGCATTTTGATATTATTTAATCTCTGTGTAAAATGTTTTGCATGTATTTATATGGTTCTTGGGATTTTTTTTTCTTTTTAGTTGTTCGGTAAAGAATAAAGAGAGGGATGGGGTTGGCATGATTGACAAAGCTTTTTCTGTAACATTTGAAACTTTAAGTATAGATAATGCTCTGATTGGAAACAGTGCAAGGAAATTAAGCTAATATGTAAGGTGCAACAGAAAGGAAAAGGGTTTGGAACTAATAAAGCTTGTTTTGCTGTTAAGCAGAATCAGTGCACAAGTGCATTGAGAGAATAAACTGTGCCCACATGTAATCGTGATGTCTTCAATATGTGTTCCATCAGTTTATAAAGTCACTGATCATCTACTGAAGCTGCAATAGTATGAATTATTATAAAATGTTAGCTTGGACCAAATTCATAGTGTGAAAATTATACATTTTTAAAAGGTGACATGATTTTTTTAAAAAAAAAACCCATCTAAAATCGTTAATTGCACAAAATAGTATGTGTCAGTTTTGCTATCTCTTGCGTAAGGTCCAGAAAAAGCTACCAAATTCTAGCCAAGGCTAAGTATCTATGCCAATGACACATGCAAAAATCCAAATGAATATTTTAAACTGGAAAAGGCAGAATGCTTTGCAATTTTAAATTTAAATTAAAAATATTGCCAGTTCATACTTTTAGCATGAATTCTTTCCATGGCTGAACTTCTTGTTTCTGGCAATATATTATGTGAATATATAACATTATCATATCCAGAATGGGTATAGATGATTAAAAAGAATTACTTAGTGAACATTGTCATGGTTTTTACTGTCCTGATGCACAATATGGTTACATTGAGACAAAGCTTCAATGTGATATTTTCTAAAAGAGTAATGTTTATATGAGATCTTCATATTTTGAATAGAAAGTTCTTTAGAAAAAGCCCTCATTCAATGGAAAAACCCTTGATCAAGCATCCTTAATGGGAAGGACTTGAAGCTGTGTTATAGGAAAACTGGAGATAAGCTTTGGTTAGGAATTCACTCCAGTTCAGTAGTGTAGTTCTGCAGGAGAAGCAGCTAAATATAAGGCCATCCTTTAAAGCATAATTAAAATAATTAAAATGTTACGGATAATAATGAGGAAGGACATAAAAAATAAAGACAGAATTCAGTGTATGTAAAAAGAGAGAAATTCTACTTGGAGGAGCAGCATATATGAGAAAGTTAAGATTCAGTGAGCTTGTTACTACGGTAGTAACCCCTAACCCATCCTCATCAGTATTTTGTCCACATTGATTGCATATTAGAAACTTCTTTTATTTTTTAAAATTGGGAAGTCTCATTCAAATAGAGGACCGGTTATGATTTTTTTTAAAAAAACAGACAAAAATAGTACAAATAGTCACAATAGCAATCTAGCCAGGGAATCTGAGAGCCTTTAAAAGTTGAACAACAGTTACTGCTTTTGTACTGAATATGGGAAATCATAATATTTCCGAGAATTTAGTAGTTCTTGTCTCACAAAGTTTTGTGTTGTTTTATTTAAATGTGTATGTGGGAAAAACATTTGCCAAGGTAGGTTCATCAGGTTTTTTTTTAAAGAAAAGTCTTCAACATGCTGTACATTTTGGAAAGCAAAATTGGGATAAATAATTCAGCATACCATTTGCTTCCTGAAACCACACACTTAGGTGTATGAGCTTAAATATGCTGCTTTCAGTAGAATCTTGTGTGATTTGGCTGGTTTGGTTTGGTTTGAGAGGTTTAGGATGCCCCTTAAACCAAAGCAGCATGATTAAAAACACAACCAGTCAAATGAATCAGATAACATAACACAGAAGTCTGCTCTCTTTGAAACTAGGAAAGCAATTTCTAAATAGGGCAAAATATTTATAGAAATTGCTAAAGTTTCTAGTGATTTCCAGAGGATCCTGAGTTTCTTCCCATACATGTTATCCATTTCTGAAAAACTCTGAATAAAACTAAATACAGCATGACATATAAATGTCACTAAAGTTATCTTTACTTCCAAAATAACCCAGTAAATTTAAACATGATGTAGTTATTCAAACTGGCTGCATTGCTATGCATTCCTAGGTGTCTTTTCTATGCTGCCACATACGAAACCAAATTAAAATTCACGTGACAGTCATCTGTTATCTGTAGTGAACATGTTCTGTGGTTATTCGTTTCTATGTCATTGGTGCTCTTTTCTTTTACATGCCATAGTTTTATCAGATGTGAAAGCTGCCATTTTTGTGCCTTCCAACCAGCCCACCGCTGCCTAGGTAAGCTGCTGATCTGTCTTCTGCAGATTTCATAACACTACCTATTTGCAATTACTGTTACTTGAATTGCACGATTAAAAAAAAAAAATCAAGATATTGGTGTCCCAACCAATCCTAGGAATACCATATTTGGACTCAGATTTCTGAGAGAGGGAAAGAAATAGATGTATTCTTGAATAACACTATATGGATAAATGGATATATACTAATCAACCTCTTAAGTTTTACATGTTTGGTAGCATTACAGATACAATTTTGCTTCTTTACCGTTCTCAACAAATACGGAGGTTTTCTGCATTATCAGAGCCTTCTATATCAGAAGAGGCACTCTGAATTACTATTCTGAAGAAATCAGATTTCTAAGAAGAGCCTCTTAGAGTTAGCATAAGCAATTTCTATCAAATGGATGAGAGGCTGATCATGATTGGAAGGGCAGAGCTACTTCTCATCCCATCCTGCCTTGTCTAGATGTCATGTATTCCCAAATGCCTGAAAAGGGCCATTGAAAGATAAAGTATATGCAGACAGGTCACAAATAGACATCTATTTTAAAAGAATAACAAAGTTGGAAGATACCTTGGAGGTCTTCTAGCCAACTCCCTGTTCAAATAAGAGACCCTGTACCATTTCAGACAAATGACTGTCCAATCTCTTCTTAAAAACCTCCAGTGATGGACCACTCATAACTTCTAGAAGCAAGCCATTCCACTGGTTAATTGTTCTATCAGAAAATTTCTCCTTATTTCTAAGTTTCACTCCTTGATTAATTTCCATCATGCCTCTAATACTCTAAAATATTAATGTGGAAGAGGTTATGTGTTTTTTAAAACTTTGTGAGTTGGTATTGAAAAACAGCAAAATGCAGGAGTGAAAGAAGAGATCTGAGGAGATAGTAAGTAAATATCCAAATCATATTAGATGCCAATGTATGTTTTTTGAGTTAATTGGTTTCAGCAGACAAAACTAAACATAGATCCAATTAAGTAAAACTGCAATATCTTCACTGTTGCAGAATCATTTCTCATCCTTTGAGAAAACAAAATAATTTCTTGTTTATTTTTTGGCTAATTTGTTAGCTGCTTTTGGGCCTTGCCATTAGCTAAACTCAACTTTTCAACCTGTTTCATTGATTAGCTGATGTAAATTTTTAGAAAATGGTATTGTAATGCCTTGTTCAGGCTATTAATTTGCCTACTTTTAAACAAAAATTGGACCAAGCAGATTGTTGCACTGCCTCAATTTGTGACATAAATAATTACAAATAAAGTGAAACTGAGCAAAGCCTCAATAGATATCAGTGCCAAGTATTTGCTGCCTCTGTCCTTGATGTCTGTCATTGTCATTTGGCCCTTCACAGTGTATCACTGGCAAATCCAGACTGAACTTGTGAGGCCATCCATTTCTGGGCAAGCATTTTTTTAATATGGTAAATAAAAAGAAACAAAAAATGAAGCCCATTTCTTTCTGACTTCCTGGTATGTTCCTGGTTTCTGGATGTATCCAACGCTGCTCTGGTGGCTGATTCTTCTCCTTAATTCTTTGTTCCAAAAATGTGCGTATTTGTGGTTCAGTTTGGGATGTGGAGTCTCATTCCAAATTGCAGGATAGTGCTATGTGTATCTAGTGTGTCCTTTCACCATGTTTTTCCCTTAACCTAGTTTTCTTTAGACTTCAGCTGGCTCCACTTACTAGATGGGCTCGTAAGGAATCCCTTTTAAATTGGATTGTTTATCTTTCATGCTAAAAGGCAAGAAAAGATTCTTTACTAAATGGAGTTATTAAAAGAGCATTAAAAAGAACAAGCGTCAAATTGTTTTGGAAATGGTTTCAGTGCCAAAACTAAGTACATAGGTACTTGCTCTAGTTACTTCAGCTCACAAAATTCTAAACAATGGTCATACCGGCCAGCAATTTTGAGAATTAAAATCCACACCTCAGGATAAGGGGTCAGGTTGGGGAAAGCTAGAATAGAGTTATATTAGAAATCTGTTTAATATTTTATTTATAATGCAAGGATTAGTTGAAGCAAGGTGGTGGGCCTTCAAAAAACACTCAGTGGAAGGTTAACATTCAAGCACAAAATGAAGAATTTATCAGTGCCTAATGTGGAAGGAAGGAAATACTTCAATCGTCCCAGTATATTCTTACAATGGGAGAAAGGGAACTTCAAATGCTGCTATTATATACAGAACTCCAAGTGAGGATAGACTTAAGAGTTAAATCAGGAAAAACTATGCTTATGAGAGTTGAATAATGATCTAGATAATAGACCAACACTATGATCGTCAATACAGCTGGAGGTTACAGGCTGAAAAACCCAGTAACCTTACCCTTGCAACTCAAGAAGCGGGAGCACAGCCGCAGGGCAGAAATTCATTTAGGATATACAGCTACACATGTAGTCTTGTTTTCAGGGCCTAGAAGTCTCTGAAGTGCTCTGAATCTAATTTAGCTAGTATATTTTTTATCTCAACTTGGGCAACATAAAATTGCATTCAGTGGTGAAATGAACAATTACCTGCAATCTACTTTGCTGACACTACTACATTTTTAATATATATCCTATAAATTGGCTTGTGCCATGGCTTGTGTTATTCTCCCAGAATAAACCTTTTGAAATTGTAATAGCCCCAGCTTGTCACCTCACAGGCCTCCGGCCATCAAAGGGTAGAAAGGGAGGGAGTAGTGTAGGATAAATGGGCAATAAACTGTATCTGATGGGAATTGGGGGGGGGGGAATGGCAGGTGATGAAGACCAGAGCAGCTCTGCACCAGTTTGCACTGGAATCCAAGACCAGGCACCTTGAGAAAGAATGCTTATTACCTCAAAACATCTCGTCAGTCTTGGCTGAAGACGGACTGGTTGGGAGGATGGGGGGGGGGGGAGGAAGGGAAACATTTCTGTATCTTGAGTATACGAAATCCAGATCTAGTAGCCTGACCTTACTGCAGCCAACATCTTTTTCGTGAAAAAAACCTTTCGTTTCAACCCATTGGAGTGGAGGATCTTTCCTAACGAATCAGTATGGGGCGAGTCTGACAACATCTCCCATTGTTGTGTGGCCTCCACAGCCTACAAAAATTGTGTGAGAACTGCGTGTGCTTTCAAGGTTACTGAATGTTGGTGGACACTGGTGTATCAAAAAAAGTGTCAAAGATTTGCCATTTGGATATATCTGCAGCTTAATTCTGGTCTTATCTCTTACAATGCTTGTTCTCCAAGCATGTCACTTAGGGGCTGTCAGTATTGGCGAACCTTTTCGGCACCATGCACATGGGGGAGTGCCAGAAACCAGAAGAGCAGCTCCCCAGCGCACACACACGCAGAAGCATTAAAAACCAGAAGAGCAGTTCCCCAATTTGCATGTGCACGCTAAGAAGCTGAGCTTCCAGTTTCCGGCATGCACACTGGTCACTTGGTCTTGATTTCTGGTGCACATACATGCACAAAGACCAGCTGACCAGCTCACATGTGCGCACTGGAAACCGGAAGAGCAGCAGGTGATGGCTGGCATGCCAAGACATGGTTTTGCATGTCGCTTTCAGCACACATACCATAGGTTCACTGTCACAGGGCTAGGTGCTCCTCTGGTATATAGGAATAGAATTATATAGATATCCTCGCTTTATCATCTTTGTAAATAACTCAAGGCGGAGAAAGGTTTACATTCACGAACTGTTCGGCATAAAACAGAAAATGAAATAATGGACATGAAGCATAAGTCCGGCGCTTGTAACCTGTACAGAATATTTCACAAGACAAAGCTCATACTGAAAAAGTTACAACTGGCTGCAAAATTCAACTGCCTTGAAAAAGCAGCCTCATGTAACGTGAAAGATGTTTACAAGATGAGTAAACATGCATTCCTGATGCTAAAGTTGTTGAGTAGTTAAATTAAAACCACACCAAATTAAGATCTAACAGGATGCCAAAATTACCCTAGTGCATTTGTTTTAACTAGTGGCTAGGAAAAGAAACTTAGGTGGTTATATAAAAAAAGAATGTTACATAAACATTTCAACATGGAAAATAAAGAGATGTTAGTGCTTTTTGAATATTTTTTAAGTATAATAAAAAAACACATTTTAAACCAGAAGCTAACAGACTAGAAAATAAGAAAAAAAATGATCAAAGAAAAGCAAAAGATGCAAAAAAGGGTGGTGGTGGTGAAATAAAATGAAGAATAAAGTGGCATTCAATATTCTTCACAGCAGTTTTAAGTAAAATGTTATCCTCTCTAAAGTTATACTTTATTTCTACATTTTACCCTGTCCAAACACAAGTTTATTTTTTCATTTTTATACAAAATATCCTAAGAGTCTTTCAGTCAGCAATAAATGTAATCTTTTATCACCTTTTAGTTGAATAATCCCATAATTTGTCTGAATATTATCTGGAAATGCCAGATCTTTCTCCTCAATTGGTTTAGAGGTGAAAGTTGTAACTCATTGGTACAAAATCCCAGTGTTACTCAAATACTGAAGTGCCACTTTACATGAACAATATTGCATTTTAAATACATAGTTTAATACTTTGCCTTTTTTTTCTTCATCCAGGCTTCTACAACCACATAGTGTAAAAATAAGATTTACCAAGTGAGAATTGTTTGGGATTAATGTAAATGAAAAGTACTCTAAAAACATATGGAATATCTGATACATGTAAAAGGCAGAACACGTTTTGGCCTTTGTAGGTTAGTGATGCAAGCTGACTTTACTGAATGACAAGAAAGTGGAAAGAAGGGCATAACCCTCTAATAAATTATTTCCTTTCTGCTTTTGGAGAAAGAGGTGAAGTTTCAAAACCACAGTGTAGCTTTTTCTAACCTTATATTCTGCACTTACTTCCCAATTATCCCTGCCTCTACTCCTCTTCCTATGTTTTCCCTGTATCAAATTTTCAGTTCTAAACCTAGAAGTTCTTTTGTATCCTCAGGGACTAAAAATATACATTGTATGAAAGAGTCATAGTTAGAAAATTTGTATTAGATTAATGATGATGTTAAGTTATGCAAATATAGTTACACATAAAATACTTTTCTTCATATAGTAAGTACATTAAAGTTAACAATAGATTAACAAAGAGACTCAAAATATATCAAGATAGCTATTGCATGGTAAAGTTTAACACCTGCAGAATAAAATTATATCATAGGACACCTTGGTATTTTTGTCACTAGAATCCCATTGTTAGCATTTATACAATGATATTAAACCTTATATCCTGATTACCAAATTATTATGTTCACATAACAAGATAGCCAAACAAATGATTTAAGGTGATGACCCACTTCATACAATATGCTATTGCAATGCCTGGATTCTCAATGTTGAACTATGATTTACCAAACTGTAGTTAAGCCTACTATAAGTTCCACTAAATTACGGTATGTTCTCTACCATCATAGGAACAACACTTACAATTTTTTTCTTACATTAGCTTTATTTAAAACACAAATTATTTTATTGAACTGTTTAAACATCTGATTCAGTTACAATGATTTAAATAGAAATATGTACAGAAAAAAATAAGAGTATGTAAAACCTCAATGGAATTCTTTTATGCAGAAGAGAGAAAAGGGAAGAAAACTGACCTCAAGCAGAAGATTCTGCTTAAGCAAACTAGAACACCTGCAACAACATGGAGAATTCTTTCACAGTTCTTTCACAATTCTTTCAGTCTCAGACACCTGCTAGTTTCCCTTTACAATCAGCTAAAAATTTGATTGCCCTTCAGTTTGCTGAAGAATTATTTCCAACTTCTTGGGAGCAATGTGAAGACAAACTCTTCATTCAGGATGGTCTTTTAAAAAATATTTCAGTATTTTTGCGTCTTTTTTTTCCTAGAGGCAATACTTCAAACTGAATTGGTGAAGCACAGCTTTTCCCTCCCACCTTGCTTATACATTAGAATCAAGCAACTCCCCCCCCCCCCCCCCCCCGCTAGGAATATACACAAAAATCACATCCTGCATTATTTCTTAACCATAAATTGTAACTGGCAGGATTGGGATAATTAAACTAATTAAAAACAATAGTATAAGAATGGAAAAAATATACAAAATACAAGAATTGCAGGATACACAAAATTCCTAAATCTTCATTTGGCCATAGCTGAATCCATGAGAAAATTCAGAATATACAACATAGATATGTGAATGAAAATAATGTTAGGGAAAAAAATCCGTTAAGGAACCAGAGGTTCTGGCAGAGATGTCTGCCAGAACATCTTTCAGATGTCAGAGGGCAACAGTCCCAAAGTTCGCTTAAAATGACAGCAGTACAGGCCATCATACTCTCCGTTCAGGGTAAAAAAAAACCTTTAAATAAACTTTAAACATCTTTTTAGGGCAAGTTTTTAATTATCTCTCAAATGAATAAGTTAGAAAAGGGGTGTAACTTTCCCCATGAATTTCTATATGCTAGGTTAAACCAGTCAAAATGGCACAAGATGAGTGGGATGAAAATAAAATGTGCTATTCCATCTTCTATATAAATGTTGCTTCATTTTCAACAGTATAAGGATAGAAGTTCCACATGTAGTATGCTTGGTCCAAGTTTATTCTCCTTTTCTCTGCATTATAAATAGTTTTGCCATTTTTAGAATTTTTTAAAAATTTACATAACCCAAGAAGTGACTCAAAACTGCAAATAACCCCCAAAAGCAAAGGGAAGCTCTGAAATACACAGAAATTATGAGCCACACAACTGAAAAACAGGTATGACAGTTCAGTAGAAAATATATTGATGAAAAAGAGTTGCTATGTAGTATTATGGGCAGGTCTTGGATCTTCTGTAGATGAAATGTTCATGGTTTCATTCTTAAAATATTTAAAATGGGCAATAGTTGGGACATATCTCTGACCAGCAGGGTAATTCAAGATAAATGCAGTCAAGTTCTTCAAGCAGTTTCAAGTGAGCTTTAAGACTTGTCATAACTCTTCTACTAGAAAGGGTAATCCAACAAAACATATAGCTTTTATTTTCTGTCAAAATGAAGCCGTGTAGCAAATCAACTGTCAATCATCTCAGAGAGTTCAAGCAGGAGCTCATCCTCATCTTTTCCAGGATCTAAATCAATCTCTGCTTCCAATTTGCCTCCTGAGATTTCCCAAATCAGCTTATCAAAGTCATCTTCAACTGAAGATTGAATCTTCCCACTTCCTGTTGAGCTCAGTCTGCGGGTCTTTGCTACTGCTGCACGGGAAGAACTTGGGTTTGCTACCTCTGCTTGCAACGTGGAGGCTACCTGGTTTTCCAGGTACAGTTCAGAGCTTCATAAAGAAAAGGGGGGGGGGGGTACAAAACAATTATAAATCTTCAATAGAAAACAGACATCCTGTGTAAACCTTTGCAGGATTTTCAGTTCAAGTAAAATGGTGTGGGGCTGAACCATGGACGTAAGCTAACTATAGACAGCATAGAGGTAGGTAAAGAACAAATTATGTTGTGGTAGTACCTAGGCCATATAAAGAGGGCATGTAATAAGGGATTGGACTTAATCTGTATTGACCCAGAGCCAAAGTGTTAAATCTACAAGGAGGTAATTCAGGATAGAAATCAGGAAGAACTTTCTGGCACATTAGCTGTCAGCCGATACAACATGCTATCCTATAAGATAGTGAATTCTGTTTTGATGGATATCTTCAAATAGAAGCTAGATCAGGGGTGACAAACTGGTGACCCGCAGGCCAGATGCATTACATGCAAGCCACGCCCACCCCAGCTCTGTGAAGGGGGAATAAGTCACAAAATGTCATGTGATGGCAATGTGACACCACAAGTTTGACACCCATGGGCTAGATGGTACCTGTCAGAAATACTCTACCAAATTCTGCACTGAAGAGGTTTGGACTATATGATTTCTAATGTATCTTCTAACACTACAAATCTACAAAAGTGCCATTAGATATTACAATGTTGGCAGTAAAGAGTTTGTATGGATATTTTCCACCACATAGCCTACTGCTTGCTTTTAAATGTTCATATTAATTTAAGTTCAGCAGTATATAATACACAGAAAAGATCAGACTGCTATGGACATCAGATATAATAAAAACAGCATAACATCTTATAGTGCTTCAAAAGTCTAATGTAATTACTTTAATATAAGATTTCTTTAGTAAGTCTCTACTTCAGATACAGAAGACTAAACTGCAAAAACAGATACTAAATGAAACAATTAGGATAGCACAGGATGTTTGTTACTGTACAACTACCAAAATATTACCAATGTTTTAAATCAGAGATAACCTACAAATTAATTTAAAAACAAATACATCACAAGAACAGACCAGAAATCACAAGGAGAAAATCTTATTAGCTAACTACTTATCTTTGATTTTAAAAATGTTTGTAACATATTGAAGATATTTTTTGACAAATACTTTGAGTTAGCAACCAGATACTAAAAAATTTCAGACTGAGAATATTTAAGGTTCTTACACATTTTTTCCTCAATCTGCTTTCATTGGCTATTACCCAGATACCTACTCATAAATGTGAAGGGAAAGAACATACGGTAAATATCATATGATCCAATTTATGCCAAGTAAACATTCCACTTTGTCCTGCTGTTCTATGAGAAAAATCCAATTATGTGCAAAATGGCTATAAAGAAATAACAATTACCTGTTATAATCCACTCTCTTAGGTATACTGTCCTTTGAAACATCTGGGGTGCTTCCCTAAGGAAAAATAATAAAAAATAAATAAACTCACTAGTGTGAGGTTCACTATCACCACAGTTATTTTACTCCTGGACTTCTATTCCATTCTTCTTTTTTATGCAAAATAATACATATTCTATCAATATAAATGGAGAACTCTCTGAAGAGGTTTAGATCTAAAAGTGCTCTCTCCCATTTCATAAAATTGCTACTCCTATAAGATAGAAAAGTATATATAAAACAATTTAATGCCCTCATCACCTCAGAATTTTAATAGCACAATCTAATAGCTTGAATCTGTTTTCTTACCAGAGCTGTGTTTTCAGAAGCAAACATTTTCATTTCTGTGCTTGCAATAGGATTCAGGGGCTTTACTGCAGCAACAGTGGGATGACTCTCTGATATTTTTCGCTTCTGTGTCTGTTTTGCTGGGGAAATGGGTTTCACTCCAGATGGTTTCACATTCATCTTGGGTTTGACTGAAATATAAAAGCAATCCAGTGAGAATGGAGTTGTAACTTCTCTGCTAATGTTGTACAAGATGCTTGGAAAAACACTTCTTAGAAGAGACCTATTTTAATCCAAGTTTTAATGTATGGAAATATTTAAAATTATATTTCTAGAATGATGACAAAATACAATCTAAGCATTCTTCCCACACTTCAGTGCTTCCCACACAAGAGAACCTAGGACTAGAAATGTCTCATCGTACAGGCAGAGCTTCTCAATGGGAAGAAATAATAGTTGAAAAATGAAGTCAGCTTTCTGCATGCTGAAAATGGGAAATTTACATAATAATGACTTCTGAAAACTAAAGATTTTGCTCTTATCTGTTAATAATATAGAGGCTTGAACCTTTATCCCACCAATATGGACTTGTATACACCTGAAGCAAAGTTGAACTGTGGGGAAGATTGATACCATCCAATGTATACCGCATTTTTCGGAGTACAAGACGCACCTTTTTCCCTCAAAAAAGAGGCTGAAAATCTAGGTGTGTCTTATACTCTGAATACAGCATTTTTTGGCTCCCGAAACTCCGCCCCTTCACCAAAATGGCCATGCATAGCTTTTAGAAGGCTTTCAGAAAGCTCCCAGGGGCTCAGAAGGGCAGAAATGAGCGAAAAACAGCCCGTTTTTTGCCCCCCCCCCCCAGCAGCACTCTAAAGGCTATCCATGCCCTTATTTTTTGACAAAAAATGGGCCAGTTTTCATGAAAAATGGGCCATTTTTTCTCATTTTTGCCCACCCCCCTCAGGAGCACTCTACAAGCCTCCTAACGGCTATTCATGCCTTTTTTTGGGCGGGGGGAAATGGGCCCGTTTTTGCGAAAAACTGGCTGTTTTAGGGAGGTTTGCAGAGTGCAAAAACTTTTTTTTTTAATGTTCCTTGCTGCATCTTATACTCCTGGGTGTCTTATACTCTGAAAAATACGGTAATGGTTCTACTTCCCACAGGACTACAAACAATGCTATTCTTGAAACAATCAGAATAAACTGTTCCACAAATA
Source organism: Thamnophis elegans (assembly GCF_009769535.1). NCBI lineage: Eukaryota > Metazoa > Chordata > Lepidosauria > Squamata > Natricidae > Thamnophis > Thamnophis elegans. The sequence continues at coordinate 52,414,629 of NC_045545.1, forward strand.
GAAAAAGTTCCAGATTTATTATTCCAAAACACATTCAACAATACTGTGTTTAATTACATGGGTCTAACATGAGAGAATGTCTACTAAAACAAGCAATTGCTGACACCTAACTAAGATTATTGATTTTTACTTATGTCCAAGACATATTCAACAGAATTAAAATATGCAGTTTGCCATTATCTCAAAAATTTGATAAATATTCACGTATAACTTGCAGATTAGAAATGTTTTCTATTTAGAAACAAGGAAGTATTCTAGAAAGAGAACTTTACCCTTCGTTCTTGGTTCTACAGCCTGAGGGCAAAGTTTCAGGTCTTCTGATGTTCCCTCCTGAGATCTCATCAACAATCTTTTGGAAAGCGGACGTGTTTTCCCCATAGTCACTGAAGATTCAGAATTTGTGGTCACTTCTGGCATTTTTCCTTCTGCTATTTCTTCCCCAGCAAGAGGCACAGTCACTTGTAGTTCCTGGGATTTTTCCTCTTGTTGCTGCTGCTTTAATCGTTGCTTCTCCTTCCTTATTTCTTCTAAGCTCTTCACATAGACTTTAGAATGTGAATTACTCACACTATCATTCAAAGGCTGCATAGATGCAAAAGAAAACAAACAAATGTCCAAGAAGCAATCAATACAAGTCCTTTGAAAAATGCACACACTGTTATGACTCCACCCAAATCAAATATAAATCTTTATTATCGCCTTAGGGCAGACAGCATAATTCAACCAACCTTCTTGGTGTTATGCAATTTATAAAAAATAAAAAATATTTTTTTATTTATTTAAAAGCACGATCTATGACAACCATACATATGCTTTGCTTCTTGGTGGAAACCTGAAATCAGAAAGAAATGCATTGCAACTGCAATGGAGATCAACTTGATTATAATTTTCTACTTAAATCCTGTTTCTGAAAACAGATGAACAGAATACATTGTATGGAACAAAATTCTATATTAAATATTTGATCTTCATTAAGAGTATTTTTGTTTTATAATCAGTGGTCTATTTGGTAGCATAACCTGCTATCTTTAATATGCTGCAACATCAACTGTTGGTTATTATTCATGGCAATGGTATCTAAATAACTCAGAAGAATGAGAACATCTCTTTTATCATGTCAAATGCTGCTAATTAAAATACCAGATGTTAGTTTCCAAATATACTAAATAAAAGGATGATACAAGGAATCTGCATTCACAAAAGCTATCTTCTTACAGAACAATGAAGCTCACCTTTGCAGCAATGTTTCCTACAGAAATTCTTGGAGAAGACCTCAATACCAGAGTTTTTTCTTCCTTTTCAGGAGCTGTTGACAAATCAGAGATACTTTTAAAAGAACTACATTGCCACCCCCAGTTTTCTAGATCATTGTGTGGAATAACAATGGTTTATTTAATCATGTGCTGTTGCTGGGGGTAGGAGGTTATTGGTTGGGGGGGGGGTAATTATTTTCTCTATATTGTATGTTGATTGTTTGTAAACTTCCTAGAGTCACTGCGAGCAAGTAGACAGGTATATACATTTTCTAAAATAAATAAATACATTCCAAACCCAGAATGTATGGGAGTGACAAGCTTTTGAATGCTCAAGGGCAGCAGAGATTTCCCATCCTCTGGAAAATTGCAGGAAGTCAGATATCATTAAAAGCAGTATGGCCAGTGTTTTTATCCTGCTTTTTGGCTTTTGAGGTTTTTCATGGGTGGGAATGGGACACCTGGGCTTTTCAGAGGCAAATTGTTATTATTCTCACTATTAATCCCCATGTTTAAAAAGTTCCAAACTGAACTGTTAAATTACTGTTTTGCTACCAAACTCCCATCAGTGTTCTATGGAAGAACAAGCAATTTATTTTAACTTTTCAACTAGCTTTCCCCAAGTTCTGAAGCCAAGAAGCATAATAATATTACTTCAGACTTTTTCTACCCACCTTTCTATAGCGTGCTGAAAGTTTGTGAACCCTTTAGAATTATCCACAATCATACAATACTATGATATACAAGATGAGATGAGCTGTAACTAGCTGCTATTTATAAAGAGATTCTGACTAGACTATAAAACAGAATCACAATTGAACCCATTGAATCACTTACTCATTATATTTATTGGAAAAACTAGTATTAGATGTCACTTTTTTAGTAGAAATTATTTTAACCTGTTGCTTGAGCTCACACTTGGCTTGGGGGTATTTTGGACCACTCTTCTCTACTGAATTGCTTCAACTGGATATTTTGGAGTTGTGTTCTCCAGAACTGTTTACTTTGGTCATGTGACATTAACTCAGGTATTTGAACTGGTTATTTTGAAATGTGATTTTTTTTCCCCGCTTCAGAGATCATTGTAAATTTATTTGTATGTTTAGGAATACATTTGTTTAAGCTACAATAGATGGATAAATATCCTGATATTCTATGGAATTTGTTGATATAATCAACAGTAGACTATTGTCAATGTTGTTTGCTTAATCAAAATCTGTTAATAAGATTAAAATGAAGGTCAGATAATTGTCTCACAGTACTTCAGAATTATCTATATTTAGGTTACAATTCTGAAGAGATCACAAACTTTATGACTGTATGGCAATACATTTTTATTTCATATTTAAATCATGATTTCTGTAGTCATTAATTCTAAAATGTGAGTTTTTCAGGAATGCATTTTTCTAATATGTTAAACAATCAAAAGCATGACTTTTTAAAAAAATAAACCAATCATCAGACTGTTCTGATTAGTCAATGAGTATCAGAATAATTTCCAAATATGTAAGTATTTCATTATTTACTATAACTTTACTCTCAGGAGAACTAATGTAAATCATTCTAAAAATACTTGATTTGCTTATTAAAAAATATAAGCAAGGAATTCCAAAATAAAATAGAAATGGCTGAGATTTGGAATTGATAAACCTATTTTGCTTCTCAATTCTGAAATAGACTGAGGAACAGTAAGAGTTAGTTTCCTCCATCTTTATTTTTGGCATTATACTACTGCACCTAGCATATAACATGAAGAGTTTTGGTACTGCTATATTTAAGATCCAGGCCAAGAACGTTTATCCATCCTGTTATATAATAATTGGCTTCAAAGTAAAACTGGAAGGAATACCTTCTGAATGCATCCTTTAGAAAATCAAATACTTCAACAAGGAAAGTTTGATACCTGTCAGCTTTGTAACATGCAACATCCTCCTCCCAGTTATAGTCCGTTCAGATTGTATCTGGGTCTTTGATGTGCTCTCCAAATCTTGCTGCATGCGGAGAGCTTTCTCCTGCTTGATTTCCTCCAGAGTTTTGATGTGAACTTCCATAAAGTCCTTGGTTTTGACAGAAGACTCTTCCATTTTTCTTCTTTTAGATACAGCTGTACCCAGAAAGCCTTCTTTCTGAGGTTCACACTCATGCTTTGGTTTGGAAACAGCCTCTTTTTCAGTTTTTATTCGCTCCTCTTCCATTTGCCTTTGTTTTTTCTCAGCCAAGACTTCAGAAAAGGTTTTGATCCATACTGAAGGAGGTTTTGACACTGGATTGGGATTTGTTATACAAGCCACTTCAACTTTGGGTTTGGGGTGAATTTCTCCCTTTTTTTGGCTAGCTTTCTCCAAGCGAATTTCTTCAAGTGTTTTAACATAGATTTCATTAGTTGGTTTGGCAGCAGACTCTGAATCACCAAAACAAATAATTAAAACATATACAAGGACTATATTTTAAATTTCATTAAGATCTCACACTTTTTGCCCACTAGAAAGTATATTCCCCAATGGTTCTGCTGAGCAGAAACAAACACACAAACTATTGCTATTCTTGGTTTCACTTTAAACGGATTGTACATCAACAATATAAATAATTCTTTTCAATCTTTGTCAGATTTTCATATAATGACGTAGAGGCTTGAAATAAAAAAGTGTTAAGATATGAAATAATGAGAAAAATTGATGAACAAAATTCTTCATTCCAGCAAACACAGAATTTCTAAAAAAAAATTTAAAAAAGGTTTTAAAATACAATGCTGGCTGACTATTTTTTTTAAAGTTTTAGGTTACAGTTCAGTATTCAACTAGCAAGGCACAACATTTAGTCCAATAAAGATGCTTTCTGAACAAACATGCAGAAGATTCAGCTAACAAAGAAAGAAAACTTTATTGTATTAAAATAAAATTAGTACCTGTTTCCATACTGCTTTGCTCAGATGCTAATCCCAGTCTTTCTTTAAGAAACCTGGGAACTTGAAATCAAGAATGATAAAGTCAGCTACAGTCACTTTTAATTTTTTAAAAGGGTTTTTTGGAATCAAACACATGGCTTCTTGCAACTTATACACACCATTTACATGCATGATGCGTTACCTATTACCCCATATAATATATTAAAGCCTCAAGTACACATACAACTACTACAATAAATATGGTATACAACTTTGCAGTTGTTTTAGAAAATGTGATTATTTTCTGGAAGACTACAGAAACATATTCTTTCCATAAAATTAAAACATTAGATTTTATCCACAAAAAATGGTCAAAAAGACTTTCTCATTATGTAATTATGATTTATTTATTCTAAGAATAAATAGCAGCTTTATGAAGATGTTGAAATTATTTGGCTTCTGTAAGAAAAGGAAAGGAGAGTATAACACATGACAGTTATTATTTCTAAGCTCTCTCCACCAAACATATATTAAATAAACAAATATTAAGAACACTTCTATAGCTGAATATTGTCTGTTTCTAAATATAATCTATACCTGAAATAAATAAATATGTTTATTGATGTAACAGCCATACCTCTTTTTTGTGTTTTTTCTGTACTTTCAAGTGAATCAATTTTTTTCCCCAGTCTATCAGCAAGGCTGCGCTTTAATGGAATTCCAGTCTCAGTGACTTATGGTAGAAAGATAATAAATTTATGTTTGATTTTAAAAAAAATTGTAAATATTTCTACTACATGATGTATTTATACACATATGTCTCTACTTGAGATTATAGCCATTATTTACTTAGACAATACTGTAATCTGCCTTCAGTGGGTATGTGCCTAGAATGGCAGTGTATTTTTATATAAAAATAATTTCATAATGTAATAAATAGATTAACTGAATATTTCTAGTGAAGATACAATAAAAATACATTGTGCTTTAATTCTATTCAGAGGTAATTCAATAAGTGCTAGAAATGAAAGGAATACATTCCTTGAACTTTGTGTATCTATGCATCGATAGAGAGAAACATGGTTGTGATATATAACAAATGAAGGTGAGGGGAACAGACATTTCAGTACAGATAGTGCTCAACTTACAACAGTTCATTCAGTGACCATTCAAAGTTACACCACCACTGAAAAAAGTGACATATTTTTCACATGTATGACCACTATAACATCCCCATGGCCATGTGATCAAAATTCTTAGCAACTGACTCACATTTATGACAGTTGCAGTGTCCCTGAGTCATGTCCCTTTTGTGATCTTCTGACAAGCAATGTCAATGGGGAAACCAGATTCACTTAACAACCATGTAACTAACTTAACAACTGCACTGATTCACTTAACAACTGTGACAAGAAAAGTCATACAATGAGGCAAAATTTACTTAACAAATGCCTCACATAGTAACAGAAATTTTGGGCTCAATTGTGGTGATAAGCATTATCTTTATTTTTCGCTTCATCTGATTACGATTACTCACCCATGGGAGACTTCCTTTTTCCCAATCTCTCTGAAAGTGTTAATCGAATCCGAGGCTCTTCACCTAGGACAGTGAAATACAAGAAGTTAATTTTTGCTTTCCTACCACAAATATAAAAAACTATTGCTCCCTTCAGTTACATGGAATATGAATTGAGACAGAACAACTATTCGTGGCAATACTAGTGTCATTAAAGAGTAAAGTTAGATGAGTATTAAATATGAAATATAACCAATTTATGTTCTTCATAAAAGTCATTCTTAAGAAAAAAGTTAATTATGACATATTTTTGCAATGCCATATTTCTGTTAAATGACCCTTTTATAGCTAATGGGTTTCAGACCTGTTTCTCGTTGCAAATCATAAATACTGTCAAATAAAGTTCCATCATGCCTAAATTCCTATATAAACATATAATCCTAATCAACAACAAAAAAAACCTGTAGTTATCCTGCAACTAGAAGAAATGTAATAAAAAAGGTAAATTTACCTTGCCTCGAAGATAAAGTTACAGTTCTGACCACAGTCCGTGCATTTTCTTTCTCTGGGCCTGGTTGAGCAATCATTTCAGAAGGAATGTCTGAAGAAAGCAAAAAGAAAGCTATTAACTTTCATGGCAGCCACTATTTATGATTTGAAGCTTATGTTTACATGCTTTGTAAGAAAGCAACACAACTGAGAGCCAATTTGGTCTAATAGTTATGGCACCAGGCTAGAAACCAGGAAACTGTGAGTTATAGTCCCTCCTTAGGCATGAAAGCCAGCTGACTTTTGGTCAATCATTCCCGCTCAGCCCAACTCGCTTCATACGTTACAGTTGTGGGGAAAATGACCATTGGCTTACCTGAAGTGTCCTTTTCTGTGCACTGTGGGAGAGTCCAAGTGACGGGTTAAATCAGTCTGGTTGCCCTGGGACTGAGGAATCTTTTTTCCTCATCCGCCTGGATGGTACGCACAACCTCCTCCGACAGGCATTCGCTCCTCAGGAGATCCCCCTCAAGTGCCAGACGGCCAGCTGGAGCCACTGGGGGTCCGGGTGTACTATGGCCCCCTGGCTGAGAAAGACCTGGTCCCGAGGAATCCGACATGGGGATGACACTGACAGGCTGACAAGGTCGGCGCACCATGACCTGCGAGGCCAGTGGGAAGATACGAGGACCTCTGCCCTTGCCGCGATGATCTTGCAGATTATCTGTGGTAGAAGCGGAAGTGGTGGGAAGGCGTACAGAAGACCCTGAGGCCATCTGCATCGAAGGGCATCCGTCCCCTCTGCCCCTGGCGAGTGGAAGTGGGAGAAGAAGCGCTGGAGCTATGTGTTCTCTCGGGTTGCGAACAGGTTGATCACTGGGCTGCCGAATCTGTGAGACAACTGGTTGAACAGGGTCGGATCCAGATGCCATTCTGCACTGTCTATGGGGCTCCTGCTCAACCAGTCTGCCTGCGTATTGTCCATTCCCAAGATGTGGTCGGAACGAATGGATGCTACGTGACACTCCGCCCACCTGCCCAGGGCCTCCGCTTCCACCATGAGCTTCCTGGACCTGGTGCCGCCCTGGCCATTTATATGGGCCTTAGTGGCCACATTGTCCGTCATCAGGAGGACGTGTTGATGAAGAATGTCCTGGTGAAAATGTCACAGGGTGAGTCTGGCCGCTCGCAGCTCTAAGAAGTTGATGTTGCAGGCTGCCTCAGCTGGAGACCACTTGCCTTGAGTTGCGCGATGGCCCATGTGCACCTCCCAACCGGCAAGGCTGGCTTCTGTCGTGATGACTACTCTCGTGGGCTCCTTGAACAGGTGTCCCTTCAGTAGAGCCATCGATTGTCACCACTTGAGAGACCACTTCATGGTCGGGGGAATCTGCACCCTCATGGATGAGTTGCTCCTGTTGGCTCTCTGATGGGGCAGGAGAATCCACTGCAACTTTCTGGAGTGCAGTTGTGCCCAGGGAACAACCGAGATGCAGAAGATCATCTTCCCCAACAGTTGTGATAGGAGCAGCACGGAGACCTGCCTCAACCCCAGAACCTTGCAAGCCAGGGATACTAAACTGTCTATCCTGTCCTGGGAAAGGAACACCCTGCAAGCTGAGGCAAGATGGATGAGTTTGGTGGTTGGGATGAGATGACACTTTTCTAGGTTCAGGGAGAACCCGTGACTCCTGAGGGACCTCATTGTAATGTGGAGGTTCCCTTGCTAGGGGCTTGAGAAGGGCCTGGTCTACATCAGGGGAGTCAGATGGGACAGGATGCTCCATGGCCTGATGGCACAGACTTCAGACAAGAGGCCAATACAGGTGGAGGTCAGGAGATGAAGGAGACTCTGGTGGCTGGTGCTGGATCAAATGACAGGCAGGTGTTGTGGAAGCAGGAACAGTTTGTGGAAAAAAATCCAGAGGAGTAAAACTGGGGCTCTGCAATGAGTCCAATGAATCCAGCCACTCGACGGGAGGTGAGAAGGTGGGAAAGCAGCAGAGGCTGCAATAGCAGGCAGATAGATCAGGGAGAATCAGTGGATAAAAGGCAAAAAATAATTTACTTAAAAATCCTCCCTGTGCCAGTGTATGACCACCAGGTGGCCAAGAACTCAGCGCCGCTTGGGGAAACGCTGCGGGGGGGAAGTGACCCAGCTGGAGACCCGATCAAGGCCAGCTAACCACCCTGCGGCTATCTGCAGAAGCGTGGCTAAGCGGGAACACGAATGGGAGAAAAAGTGCGAATTCAGGCCCTCCCAATTGGCTGATGCTCCAGTGCGAGGGAGAAAAAGGAGGTAAAGATGGCAGCTGCGCAATTTAAAGTGGCCATGCACCCCTCCGCGGCAGGCTGGGCCAAAGGGCAAGAAAAACACAAAAACAACAAATTCCAACTAAAAGGGGAACGCCAGCAGCTGCCGGAAGCCTTGCTGCTCCTGCCGCGCTTTAAAGCAAATGGGGCAGCTCTCCACTGCCGTCCAAAGGTGCCGCAGCAAGCGGAGCACCCACCACCACCACCACGCCTACCTCCGAGTCTCTAGGAGAAATCAAACGACGTGAAGCAAGAAGAGGAGACAATTAACTGTTAGCTATGGGAACAAATTATTAAGGAAAAAGGAAGGGAAAAAAACTAGGAGTGTCCAAGCCTAGATAAATTACGCTGGAGCTCACAAATAAAACTCTTGAACGGGCAGACTGAGAAAAAATTCTGGTGCCAAGTAACACCAGGAGGCGTGGCCAAGGAAAAAGATTCCTCAGTCCCAGGACAACCAGACTGATTTAACACTTCGCTTGGAAATATTAGATATGTTTTCCACCTTGAGTTATTAATTAAAACAATAAAAGTGCCATAAAACAAAATCTTAAAACACACTGAATTCAATAAAGTTTATTTAGAACAAATTGCACTAGTGATTGGTACATATCATTCCTTGCAACTACACTTCAAAACTGCATATATAATGGAACACAAAATACCAGGTGAACTTGCAGTTGTAATAGAACTTCATCTTCTTAGTCACTAAACCTACAAATCACTATAATCACATTCTTTATTTCCTTAAGCAAAAACCAAGTAAGATATTAGCTTTATCAGATAGGAGCAGTACCTTAAAACAAAATTAAGTAAATCTTCAAAATGGACTTCTTCTCAACAATGCACAAATACACTCTCCAGGAAATTATCAAAGAGGACATGACAGGACATTATGAAAGAAAGAAAGAAAACCAACAAACCATTTTGCTGCTTTGATTTTTCTTTCATTTTCTTTGATTTTATTTCTTCAAGAGTTTTGATTCCAAAATTCAAACATTTATCTGAAAAATCCAGATATCTGATTGAAAAACACATATATAATTCCAGAAACCAAACATTTACAGTATTTGACAAGATTGTAGATTTTTCAAATTTAAATGATTGAAGAAATTAATATAATCTTAATATTACATACTGCTTGTTCTTACCTTTATCTTGATTTGCACTAGTCACTGATTTCCGAGTAGAAATTACCCGCAATCCATTTGGACTTTCTGTAGATGGTTGTTGAGCAGGCATTTTAGATTCATCACCTTCTTCAGATAATTGATCTGAAAGGAACACTAATGTTACTTTAATTCTAATCCTGTTTATTCATAAATAAGCAAGATCTACTGATCTTAAATCAGTAGAGGGGTAGGTTGCCCTTCTTAATGTGCCTAGGACTGCTATTCATTTACTATCTATAATTCCTCATCAGAAATGTTATGTAGCCCTAACACTAAAATAAATGTTTAATGTCTACTGTCTATGTTCTTGATAAGTTAGTATGGTTATTGAGCTATATCTTGGGGTTTCATACTCATGAGAATCCATAACTTACTATTAAGTATGTAATTTCAGCCTGCATTTAAACATTTAGAATAATTTGATTAACTGTACAAGATATATTTAAACTTTCTTTCGAAGAATGGCACCCTATAAAAGTAGGTATCAATGAAGTAACCATATTTAAAAACAAGTCTGATACTGAATTTAATTTAATCTAGAATCATGAATGGATAAACTTTGCGCATGGATTTACACTGTATTCAAATGCTGGCTTTTTTCTTTAAAGGACAAACTTTATAACATATTTTATTTGATTTATTAGAAGGACTAGCTTTTTCAGTTTACATGGAAACTCATATTATTCTGATTTTTTAGATATTGATTACCTTTGCTAATTCTTCATTTTTGACAATGGTTTTAAAGTGATAATTTGATTTGATTACTATAAGATCACATTGGTTTACAATTCTAATACAATTTTGAAATTTTTATTGAACTTTGCTTCTAATTTTTTTCTATTAAAAAAGGAAACATGAAGGAAATCACCTGAATCTACATATGTTAACTGATTATTATTTGTTAATAGTAATAGATTCCAGTTTTCATATGAAAATACAGAATAAGTGGTTGAGGTTCATGTTTAACTTTACACACAAATGCATCGCACTTCTTAAAGAGATTGAATCATGGGTTGGGGGGGGGGGGGAGTCCTATTCTATTGCCTAGTGAGCAATGAAAGTACCTACCGTATTTTCACCCATATAACCCGCCCACGCAGATAACCCGCACACGCATATAACCCGCGGGTTTTCTGGATCGTGTAAAATGTTTCCCGTATACCCCGCCCACGCATATAACCCGCCCACGCAGATAACCCGCACACGCAGATAACCCGCACACGCATATAACCCGCGGCGAGTAAAAGAGAAGGGAAACAGCTGAGATGGGGGGGGAAGAAACGGAGAAAGAAAGAAGCCTGCGCACGCTGGGGAAGAGGAAAGGAACGAAGGAGAAGGAAACAGCTGAGATCGGGGTGGGGGAAGAAACGGAGAAAGAAGCCTGCGCACGCTGGGGAAGAGGAAAGGAACGAAGGAGAAGGAAACAGCTGAGATCGGGGTGGGGGAAGAAACGGAGAAAGAACCCTGCGCACGCTGGGGAAGAGGAAAGGAACGGAGGAGAAGGAAACAGCTGAGATCGGGGTGGGGGAAGAAACGGAGAAAGAAGCAAGCCTCCGATCGTGTAAGCCTCCGATCGTGTAAAATATTTTCTGTATACCCCGCCCACGCATATAACCCGCAGGGGGGCGCTGTGCATGTAGAAACCGCATATAACCCGCGGGTTATATGGGTGAAAATACGGTAATTCCCTGCAAGGAACTCTCATCAACCAGATTTAAACTGATCCAAATTCTTGAGCTGTTAGAAAAATATTGTTGCCTTTTGAATAGAAGCAGAGACAATGCTGTCGGGCAATAACTGAGATGCCATTTGCAGATGTGCTATAGAGCTCATCTGGACTTTACATCTTTTCTCCTCCTCAACTTTAACAATAAAGTTCAATTACAGAAGTGACTGGAGATATATGATGACATGGAAAGCAAAAACAACAGCTTGTCCAGATGAAGCTTCAACTGAAGCAACCATTAAAATTATTTGGAAATTCTAGCTAGCATCTCTGGATTTCCTCTTTGTAAAAGGTAAGATCTTTCTTAAATTAAAAGTTTGATTTAATGAGTTCGGGGAAAAATCGATCCAAGCAAATGGTCCAAGAAAACAGTATCTTCATTTTATATTTTATCTGCTATACTCATTCTCCCTTTGTTTTAAAATTATGTTAGCTTGAGCGAATCATACTTAGCTCACCATCATCATCTTCATCATCATCTGCTGCATTAATAACAACAGGTGGATGTGTGGGACTAGGAACATTTTCAGAATTTTCCACCTTCATCACTCCACGCAACTGAGGTGATGGGTTAGATTGAACAGAAAGCTTGTTTTGTTGTGCAGTCTTCATCTCTTCTTCTTGAGACTCAGGCACATTTGGAAGAACAGCTTAAACAATGAAACCACATCAAATAATCCATTTAGTTTGGTCAAACTCAGAATGAATTCATTAAGATCTATGAGAATTTAGTAGTAACTGGCACAAATTCCACAATTTCAATAATCCTACTCAAAGAATAACAATGCTTGAATTCAGTCCATTACTCTTAATATATACAGGGAGTCCTCAATTCATGACAGTCATTTAATGACCATTCAAAGTTATAATGGTCTCAGAAAGGATGTTTTATGGTCTGTGTAAAGCATTTCTGGCCATTGTAGAACATTGTGCCACTCTTCTGCAGTTAGGCATTTGGCAATTGGGTCACAGCAGGTTGCCAAGTATCCTGCAATGTGATGGCCATTTGCAATCTTCTCTACCAACTTCCCCTTCTCTGTCAACTTCAAAGTAAATGGGAAGCCAGCAGGGATAGTTGCAAGTGAAGGGGATGATGAGCTGAAATCTTTCACTGGCCTGCAATAATAGAGCCGAAAACTTCAAGATTTTAGCTCCATTCCTGTAGCTTCCCCAATTTTAAACTCTCACCTCCTCTTAAAAGTTTTGAACTTTTATACATACTGTTATTAACATTTTATGTACACCTCAAAGATTCCCTCTTTGAGCAGATGTGTGGTTCAGAAATGTGAAAAATAAATTAAAAATAAAATACAATAAAGTAAATTGCACTAATGTAAACTAGATTCAATTACATTTACTCCCAAAGAGAATGGCGTGGAAGTTTTCTTTGTGTATATGATATGAAGTTATCTGAATCAAATGGGAAACTTTCAACACAAAAAGTTCAACTGGTGAAGTTACTTTCACATAAGCAACGAAAGCCTGGATCTCTTCCACTGGCTTATAAACCATTTATTAATGTGGAACTGGTACTTATTGCCACAATTTTCCAAGGAAAAACATTTAACTTACTCTTGCTTGGAGGTAAGAAAAGCCCATCCACAAAACGTCCCTTGTTGTGGTGAAAAGCACAGTTCAATTTCTGACAGCCCAATGGCTGATTCTCCCAATAGCACGGTATTTCGCTGCGTTTTTTCTGAAGACAAACCACAAATTAATTATATACAGAAGAGCTCACAGCATTAAGAAAGCAGCATATGCAGTGCATTTAGAATCATAGCTCCAATAAAAGTAATATGGTTTACCAGGAGGCACATTGCTTGTTGCTAGTGGATGGATGGAGAAGACTGAATGGCTATGAGTTTTGGATCCAAATCATGGAACTGGATATTTTCCATCTTTGGCTCTGAATGGAGCTATGTAGCTCATATAGACCTACAACACAATTTGGGGATTCTCCTGGATACACAGAATTATACAAAAAGCACGTGGCAACTACTACTCTACTTTGTATTATCCACTATTCCTGCCTATTCTCACTGCCTTAGTCACCTCTAGACTAGATTATTATAATACACTATTTGTTTATTTACAGTGTTTGTGTATTTATTTTTATTTCATAAATAACTATATAGGGCACATACCAGTCCTCTATCTGATTTTTTAAATATAAATGATGCTGTGCTTAAATAGTTAAATGGCCCAGGCACTCATATTTGAACGTAGATGTTTTTAGCATTTATATTTTATGGTGTTTTACTAATTTAGATGACATACACATACACTAAACAAATAAGTTTATAAAGCTCTCAAGGCAGTGAACATACTAATACTCCTACCTCCTAAGGTTTTCCTCACATTAACCTTGTCAAGTGAGTTGGATTGGGAGAGATGGGTTTATCCTTGAAAACTGAAGCTACAGTTGGTCCAGAAAGACGGTTGGTCTTACCTGAAAGGTAGTTCTTGTGCACTGCGGGAGACTCCATGCATGTTGTTTACAACTTCTGCCTATTAGCCCCGAGACAGAGTTTGAAGTGTTTGGATACGCCTCCTTGGCTGACTGGATCTCAGTTCTTAACTCAGTCTAAGCCCAACAAGACGTATCCAACTCTTCTCTCAGGATTCATAGACAAAAGTTAGAACATTGCTTATTGGAATTCTTCAATCAGTACAGGAAAATAATTGAAATTATATCTTTGACATCTATAGCTTCTGAAAATCTCTGCGAAGCTGCTAAACGGTTGCCAGGTTGCTGGCGGCCGTTCCATAGTAAGCTTAGTTTGGCAGGCCCTTCACCACCTCGCCTCGAGCTTAAATTGATTAATCGGCTTAATTGGTGGTTTCCGACCTGCAAGTCTGCCTTTGCTTGGCCACTAGATTTGCTTCCAACCTGATTTTGAGCCTGTTCTTGCTAGGCTGATCGATTTTCTTCGCAGGGCTGTCGGATTGTTGTTGCCTTGTCGCCTTGAGCGTGAACAGTGCCAAACACCAGTTTCGGTGCAAAAACAGCTTACTTAGGATCGGAAAGGGCGAGAGGCTTCAGAACGTAGTGTTACTGATATCGCAGCTATTTAGAGACTGCAGGGGGGATTTGGACGTCTGGGGAGCCAGCAAAGCCTGCTGAATTGCCTTGTCACACAATTTGCTTGTCTCTGAGGTAATCAGGCTGTTTGATCTGACAGATGTGGTTGCCACTTTGAGGATCTCTCCTCTCACCAGCTGCCATTTTGAGAGAAGTTACTCTCGGATTTATGAGGCAGGCTTGGTCACAATTTGAAGCTAGCTACCTTTACTTCTGGACACAAGTTGTGCTTGTCTTTATTGCCTCCCTGAATTTAAACTGGACCAGGCTTGGCTTTTAATGCCTTAGCTGCTTCAATTTGATTCCATAGCCTCAATAAAATTTACCTCAGATACTGGGACGTCCATTATATTACAGCCTATCTCTGACAGTCCCGGGCCGACTGGAGCGCGATTGCTCCTGAGAGTCTGTTTATAAAATTTCTAAATTGCCTCTTATCCCCATAGTCTCCATCCAAGTACTTGGTCACATCCTGGGGCTCTAGGGTGTTATACAGTGATCTGTTTAACAGCTTCTTCATGTTGATCTCAATTTCAGTGTATTCCTAGAAATGGCTGATCATTTTGCACGCCACTAGCAAGAGGCGTTGAGAGAGATGGGTTTATCCTTGAAAATTGAACCTACAGAATCCAATTGTGCAGATAGTTATGGGCACACCTCAGTATGCCCACATAACAGTACTTTGCAAATGCACTGGTTATTATCTGTGAATAATCTCCTTAATGATATCTGCATATCCCACTCATTCTAATACAGTGGGCATGTTTTTAGTCCTTTCCTTAATGGGGGTACTTTCCAAGTAAAGGAAATTAAGTTTAAATTATTTAAACAAGACTTGTGTCTGTCTTATGCCATTCAAGCAACATCACCAATGCTATCAGTAACATGGTCCTTACGAAAAAGCATCTGAATTTGACTTTTTAATACAAAATATAATTATATTGAGTAATTTTTTAAAAAATCAGTTTCCTTCTGCACATTCAGACAATTTTAATCAAAATAGTCACTCAAATGACAGCATGTGGTAGTCCTCTAAGGACGTTCAGGTAACAATCATTCACATCTCCTAAAAGTATGTCAGTGTTTTTTCAAATGGAGATGTAAGAAGAAAAAAAATTAGTACACACAAACGTATAGTATATAAATACACTTGCTTACACTGAATTTTATATAATCAGTTTCACCTCTTTCTTATTAGATTAGAATTTATGTCAATTTACCAAATAAAAATTTTCTTTCTAGGTCCTATTATCAATTACATCATAATATATTAGACATGCAACATTTCCAGGAATATGAAAAAATATTTTTACTTTGAAAAATTAATAAATCTTGTACAAATGAAAATATATATTTAGTTTTCAATATCCTTTACAAATAAATCTAATAAATGTTGTCAAATAAAAATTATATTGCTTGATTTATTTCAAAAATATGTTTATTTTAAAAATTGGGAAAAATACAGTTCAGATTATAATTTTAAATGTATTGATAAATTAATTTTAAAACATTTTTTAAAATCTTGTAATGAATGAAAAAGAAGAAACTAAGGGTCATGATATGGCATTTGATATACTGTCTAATTGGTCTTACATTCCAAACCTTTTTTGCTTTAACTTTTGACCGTCTGCTTGTATCGAGGCAAGCTCTGATACTCCTTCACATTTAATCTACTTTTTCCCAAATATTTTTATCATTTAACTATTCTACATTTACACTTTTAATTTTTCTCTCCATGGAGAAGGGGTTCTCAGAAACAATGGGAAAACAAGCAGAATGATTTACAGGCCTCTGCCTATAATATACAATAATTGTACATTATAATCCTGCAATTAAAGAGATTATCGCCTCTTCCAATTTAGGCTATTAAAACATTTAACAAAGACACTTTTCCAAATTCAAATTTATCTAGAAAGATGTTTTGAAGCTCTGATCCATGGTGAACTGTAACATTATATGTACAAGTGCAATATTATGTGTACTGATGTACTGATGTAAACACTCTCCTATGAAAGTCAAAACAAGGCCATAACTAAAGTATTGTAATCTACTTAATTTCAACAATGCATGCTCTCCTCCCAAATGCCCATCTTAAATGTACTACTTTATTATGCTGTTATATAAGCACTTACATCAATCTCCATGTGTCTAAAGCGGCAGATACTCCTGAAGCATCGACCTTCCTGCCAGAGCACACACACAGTTTCATTTCCAAGGGCAGCTTCACAGTGACGAAAAGGACAATTATCCCCCTATGAAAAATGGTAGAATGAATAATTAAAATCTATGGGTGAAATCCAATATCATGCAAGTTGACTTACATACATAGCATCTTTCCTTCAGCTGATCTCTCTACAAGACCTACATTTAATTTGAAATGAAACATTCAAGATGTGACTAAAGAAGCTCAGCTTTAATTCAAGGAGTTTGAGAAAGGCCCAATACATCAAACCTAACAAAACTTCACTTTGCTCACATCTTGAGTGTTTAATTTCAAATTCAATGTGGTAATGTACAGAGGCCAAATGCTGAAAAAATTATCAGTGTCCCAATATATACAAACCTGACTCTCTCTATCTCTCTCAGTGTATGTACGAATGTGTTTGTGTGTGAGAGCAAGGGCATGCTACATACTTATGAAAATGAAAAAACTAGGAAAAAATTCTAAGTTATATAAAATAAGAAAAAAGCAAGTGTATTCTAAATGTCGAGAATATATTTTTTCTGACTAGCAAATGAATTGTGATTTAAATAATCAAGTTAAATAAAATCAAAACTATCCCACTGAGCAATTAAATATACATAAAGATAGATTTAAGAACAATATTCTTTGTAGTATAAAGATGGCTATAATAATAATTTCATATCTTAAGAGTTTTTATTCAAAATGTTAACAGCAACTCAAGCCTTCAATGTTGCAATGAATAGCAACCATTCATTCATTTTTATGGGAGAATGG
This sequence comes from Thamnophis elegans, assembly GCF_009769535.1. Taxonomy (NCBI): domain Eukaryota; kingdom Metazoa; phylum Chordata; class Lepidosauria; order Squamata; family Natricidae; genus Thamnophis; species Thamnophis elegans. Next base: position 52,432,023 of record NC_045545.1, read on the forward strand.
TTTACTGAATTTGCTATAAAATTTCATTTTGTACAATGAAAGCATGCAATGTGAAAGTGGGTATCTCCACGGTTAGTTCTTCTGATGCCCCTTCCCCAGTTTAGGAATGGCAAACTAAAAAAATAAATCAATGAAAGAACACTTGATAAATTTTCCATTTATCCGTACTTTGGATATATGAATATACAAAAGGTTTAGAAAATAACATATATATATATAAATATATATTAAAAAGCTGATTGTTACATCAGCTCTTTACTGGTATGGGAATAATGAGACATGTGAATTATATATTTGCCTAATATAATCAAGTTCCAGTAACTTATTTTTGCATTTCCTATATAGAAACATACTACATATTTTCCATAACAACATCAATTAATTCACTAAAATTAATAGGGGTTGTTAAACTGAATATGGTGCAGTTGAGTTACACATGAAATAACACAAATATGCTTAGAAGACTCAACTGCCATGAAAAATACCTTGGTACAAGTAGAGTAGAAATAGAAGTAACAATCATCTCCTTGGTTAGACATATTCAAATTAATTTCCTTCAAGTTTAAGGTGTAGAAACAAATGGCTGAATACAATTTTGTTATTTTTCAGCGATAGTTAATCACAACAATGTTTAAAATGGCACAATCTTCTATACTGGATTTAGCAATATCTTCTTTAAAATATAATCCTGAAAAACAAATGAATAAAAGATTGAAATATGACTGAAAATGTTACATTTGATAGAAACATCAATTTCCATAAAAGTTTAACTCTAATACGTACTGATTTTTTTTTAAAAAGGAGTCAAATTATTACATGCATTTATAAGATAAGAAGATACACTTAAAATTTAGAGCTTATCTTGGGGAAGATATGAAGGAGCTATTAAGGCTTGGAGAAAAGATTACAGTCCAGAAATGGAAGGAACCATGAGAAACTCAAAATAACCCCATTTTAATTTTGTCTAATATGATTGGGCAGACATAGATTTCCAAGATGCCTTACAACTTTCTGGAACCCTTGAGGTGTCTACTTCTTGACTTAGCTTATCTTGAAAGACTGACTTTTACATCCTAATTATAAACTCTAAATGATTTACAATCTAATAATATCCAAATGCAAGTCAAGATACTAGCTATCACCTATACAAGTACCTCTTGGCTTATAACCTTAATTGAGTTTGAAATTACAATTTTAAATTGTGATGGTCAGTAAGCAATTCACATGACACCTGATTTTACAGCCTTTTTCGTGGCAGTGGTTAAGTCTATGTGGTGATTGTAAAGTGAACACTGGTTGCTAAGAGAATCCATTGTCTGCAAATATAAATAAGGTCATGTGGAAAACTAAAATTACTGTAAATTACTGCTAGACACACCCAAAATGTAATCACAAGACCACAGGAGAGATATGGCTGTTGAAATTTCAAATCTGGATCGTAAGTTAAGCTGGGAAGGTCTATCATAACTTCTAACAATTGATAAATGACAGTCAAAGACTACTTGTAAAACGTGTCATGGGATAGCATTGGCTTGTTTGTGAGATGACCTTGTTGTGTCTGTTTGTTTCATAAGGTCCAGCAGGATGAACATTCTCCAAGTCCCTTCTATTAAGCAATGTCATCTAAAGTCTCTTCTTGCAACCTACCCTATGGAACAATCAACCTTGCTCAGGCTTCTGTAAGACATTAAGGATCTGGCTCTTTGCCAACAGCAGGCCTCTTGTGAATAATGAATGCATTTAATTCATTAAGAAGGGCCTTCTCTGTGGTGGCTCTCTCTCTGCGCAATCATTCCCCCATAGAGTAGAATGGCCCTCACTGTAACACTGATGACCTGGTTCTGCCAGCGGACCTGGGGAACCCAGAGTGGGATAGAGCCCATTAAATGGCTCATGTAACCTGCTGTCACCAGGGCAGGGTGGGGTGTAGGGTGGGTGGGGTGTTGATTTCATTTTATTATATTAATTTATTTGATGTTATTAGTTTTATTGTTTTAAATCAGGTTTTGTATTCTGTAAGCCGTCTTGAGTAACCATATGCGAATAGGCAGCGATATAAAATCAATCAATCAATATTGTTGTTGTTATTATTATTTGGGTTTTGCTTCATGTTTGCAATGTTTTCCAATTTGTCTTTCATATCATTGTAGCTATTTTATTGACTGTTAGGAAGCCCAGAGTCATATGTCAACTTGTAGCCATCTAAATATAATTATAATAATTTTAAAATATGGTTAAGCAAAATGTTATTAAAACACAGACTTAATTCAACAATACAGACCAAAATACCTTGGTATAATCAGCAGATACTATCTTCAAAACTTCCAGTTATTTTTCTCCTGTAGGTCGAATCAACACTCAATCCATAAAATAGCAACGAGATATAAAGACTTTTCTTCCTCACATTGCCAAGGACACAAATCTCATCCTCATTCAAAATTCAGATAAAGGGTGAATTAAAACTATTGGAGAAAGTAAGTCCATTTGAATAGCCAGGGAAGCTGGAAACAGTGCTTAATTCCCTCTTCAAAATAAATAGTTCATTTAAAGAGGAACTTCTGTTTTGTCTTCCACAGCCAAAGAATTTTACTTTTTTTTTTTAAATTAAAACAATGTTTCAATTTCTGGTCTTCAAGATCTCTTCACCTATTGAAAAAGAGAAAAAAATCTTCCCCGGTCTTTATTAACTGCATAGTAAAATATAGTAGCTTTAAGGTCAGACATATAAACACACATAAAGTTGCATATTATGTGTTTATACATGTAAAAATGTATATGCAAGAGCAGTATTAATAAGCTGCATTTCAACAAATCAATCTTCCATGTAATTAAATTTTTGGATGAACAGTTTATCATACAGTACAAACATAAATAGGTATATTCATATTGCATGTCAAACTTTACAAGTGTGCCTTGTGAGTACTATTTTTAGGTTAAATGGATAAATGTTTTGTTTATTATTTGCAGTTGCAAAGCAATATATTTGGCAGCATAACATTAAGAAAATAAAACATTTTATGTTCAACCTATTCATTTAAAAAATAATAATTTAAAATTTGTTCTCTTGTTGTCAGTGCAACATTTCCCTGAAAAAAGGTGTTGCTGCTTTTCAGCAATAAGATTGAAATAATGTCACTGATCTAATATCCTAACAATTTTACAGTCACACAGCAAATAAGATGTGTGTAAATCAGAACAGAATTCTTTCCAAATATCATTTTACAGATGTAATTTTTATGAATGTAGAATAGTAAGTTGGAAAGTTTTACTCCAGATAAAATAAGATGCCTCTGGATATTCATAGTATGATGTTTCCTCAACTCTAAAAGAGTAGAGGGATTTTTTAAAAATATATATTGTTTCTGTTGAAATTCAACAATAGGAATTTAAGAAATGTCATCTGTAAAATTGCTTTTTATTTGCATTTTTTTATGCAACTTGCTTTTTTTATGCAACTTGCTTTTTTTATGCAACTTGTCTTGCTGGCACAAAATGATACTAGTACTCCAGATGGAAAAATCTGAATGAAGGAAAAAGGTTTCTGTCAAATACATATTATTTGCCATAATCATTCAATTTTAAACAAAATATGTATATTTTAAAAAATAATAGATTTATTGTTTAAATGGTTTAAAAAGCTGTCCTTTAGGTGTACAAAGTTTAACACATGTATCATAACAAGCAAAATTAAAATAATTTTGTTAGGAACATTTCGTTTTCATATACACTAAATAATTTGGGGAATAGTATTATGGTACCTGTCCATTTAGTACATATCCCAAGTATTTTGCATAGTCTGTTGTAAGTAATTTAAGAACATACCATCTTTACACCTTTGGTAACAGATGACTGTTAACAGATAACAGATAAGCCAAAACTATGAACAGTTCCACTGCTGCATTAAAATCCCAACTGTTTTAAAGAATATGAAAAAGATTATTTTTCCATCTTTTAGTGCAAAAAGTAATTTGTATCTCTGACAGCAGGGAAGTCAATTTATGTACTTAAATGGATTTTATAAAGCTGAATAATTTTGAATTCAGTTGGTACAAAATCCTAAAGAGGGCCATTAACCTTTTGGAGGGGAACTACTATTTCTGGCAATATAAAGTGAATCATCTAAAGGCAGCAGCTCTCAGATTCTAAATTTTCTGCTCATTTCAATTTGTTCCACTTGTCTATGAAATATTGACAATTAGCTTGCTCAGATGACACAGGATGTATGTATGTTTACATGATTCTTTGAAGCTGTAAATATAGAAGAGAACACAGAGCTGAGGGGTAGAATGAAGCATGTCATGAAAAGACGTTGCCACCAACAGTCAATGTCCAATCCCTCTTGAATTCCATTGACTATTATCTGATGTAAATTTAATACTGAACTTTAGTTGATTAGATTCTTGTGTATAGGCTTGAGCCCATAGGCTTGACATATAGTCCTGATCCTTTGTGCCTAATAGTAAATACTGTATAGGGAATATTTTCAGCTACATTTTAAACTGTTCAAAACAGCCAAAATTAGAGATATCATTCTACTAATTAACTTGCCATTTCACAGCACTAATTTACATAACTGCAAAGCTCTAAGTAAAATTTAATCAAAACTGTGAAAATATGATCTGACCTTGTTTCTTGAGTGGAGAGATTTGTTGTCCTGAAAGTACTGGTATCCAATTTCTCAGCTATCCCTACCAATATATAGGACAGTATTTATCAATGTAAGTTGTCTAAAACGGTTTTTAATATTTTGATAATTGTTGCAACTAATTAAAGTCTTTCCTCAATTACTACACTTGCCAAGGGCAGCAAATCTTAACAGCTTTCTGATGGGGGAGATTTGATTACAATGTTTGCATATATCAAATATTACCTCTAAAATTATTTATAGCATTCATATTTGAGAATTTTAATTCTATATACACCTCTGAGTAAGTTCTTTTTAGCTCAACTTAATTCTAAATAGATATTCATGGATTTGCAAAGGAGCCTACAGAAGTTGTTCCTTGAAACAAGAATCTAGGAAGACAAAAAGTAATGATTAAATTTGCATCCATTTCTAGCCATGAGCCAAAAGTGGTATTTTTGTTATGAAAGCCTTTTTGCAGGTCTTGGAGGGGAAGAGCAATAGATGATCAGAAATATCAAATCATCTCAAAGGGCTGAACAAGGCTCATATGCAAGGATAGCAGTAGTCACTTATAAATTCCTTTTGTACTCTACTGTCAAAGACAGTCTATATAAATAGGCATGTTTTCACACTAAGCTTTCAATATGAGATAACATAGAAAATAGAATGTAAATTCAAAAAATGAATTTTCTTTGCACTATAACTACATTATGGGCTCTTTTAATCACTACCAATACAAATTTTACCACCACTACCAATACAAATTTTAAGTAAAGTCCATTCTGGCTCACAAAAGTGCTTGATGTTACTTACATATTAGCCTTTAAAATTTATAGAATCTGCCTTATATGTTACAGCACACTCTCATTCTAGAACACAATTCCTGTTTGTGGTGTATTCTATATGCCAGGAAAACAGGCAAAACAGCCATCATAGTCAGGACTATCCATTTTGCTTCTGTTTTGTCACAGTTGTTTTGTTTAGAGAGAGGCTGTCTGCTGATAGCCAGCATTTTCTTTTTATACACCCTGTATGTAGCTAATGTGCAGTTGCTAACTAAATGCACTATATTGCCAAAAGTATTCGCTCACCTGCCTTTACTCGCATATGAACTTAGTGTAAGTGACATCCCATTCCTAATCCATAGGGTTCAATATGACATTGGTCCACCCTTTGCAGCTATAACAGCTTCCACTCTTCTGGGAAGGCTGTCCACAAGGTTTAGGAGTGTGTTTATGGGAAGTTTTGACCATTCTTCCAGAAGCGCATTTGTGAGGTCACACACTGATGTTGGACAAGAAGGCCTGGCTCTCAGTCTCCGCTCTAATTCATCCCAAAGGTGGTCTATCGGGTTGAGGTCAGGACTCTGTGCAGGCCAGTCAAGTTCATCCACACCAGACTCTGTCATCCAAGTCTTTATGGACCTTGCTTTGTGCACTGGTGCACAGTCATGCTGGAAGAGGAAGGGGCCAGCTCCAAACTGTTCCCACAAAGTTGGGAGCATAGAATTGTCCAAAATGTCTTGGTATGCTGAAGCATTCAGAGTTCCTTTCACTGGAACTAAGGGGCCAAGCCCAGCTCCTGAAAAACAACCCCACACCATAATCCCCCCTCCATCAAACTTTACACTTGGCACAATGCAGTCAGACCGTTCTCCTGGCACCCGCCAAACCCAGACTCGTCCATCAGATTGCCCGATGGAAAAGTGCGATTCGTCACTCCAGAGAACGCGTCTCCACTGCTCTAGAGTCCAGTGGCGGTGTGCTTTACACCACTGCATCCGACGCTTTGCATTGCACTTGGTGATGTATGGCTTGGATGCAGCTTCTTGGCCATGGAAACCCATTCCATGAAGCTCTCTGCGCACTGTTCTTGAGCTAATCTGAAGGCCACATGATGTTTGGAGGTCTGTAGCGATTGACTCTGCAGAAACTTGGTGACCTCTTTGCACTATGTGCCTCAGCATCTGCTGACCCCGCTCCGTCAGTTTACGTGGCCTACCACTTCGTGGCTGAGGTGCTGTCGTTCCCAAACACTTCCACATTCTTATAATACAGCTGACAGTTGACTGTGGAATATTTAGCAGCGAGGAAATTTCACGACTGGATTTGTTGCACAGGTGGCATCCTATCACAGTTCCACGCTGGAATTCACTGAGCTCCTGAGAGCGACCCATTCTTTCACAAATGAGTGTAAAAACAGTCTGCATGCCTAGGTACTTGATTTTATACACCTGTGGCCATGGAAGTGATTGGAATCTGATTCTGATTATTTGGATGGGTGAGCGAATACTTTGGGCAATATATCAAGCATGGAAATCTTCATTTAACCCTAATCCTAGAAAAACTTTAATATAATTAATTATTAATTAAATAATCAGATGAGTACTTTTTAAAACCCCAAAATTCACAAATTTGCTAGTTGTTTTTTTCCCCTCCATATCCTTAAGGAACCAAAAAATGGGGTTAAAAACAATTATTTAACCAAAGAGGGCTTAAATGGAAGGGGCTAGACTAGGAATACAATGGTAATGCTGTACCGCTTACCTAAAAGCTTTTTTTTTTAAGAAACAGAAGGTGTGGTCCCGTTCCCCCCGGCTGGCTGGGATAGGGATGGGGAGCGGGAGAAGAGATTCTAAATAAATTAATAAAACATCAAAACAGAAATTAGGAACTGGGAGCTAAACGGAAAGTTAAGGCGAGAACGTAAGTAGCGCAGGCCTCAGGAAAAGCCGGAACAGGGAAATAAACACAGGCCGAGGCCCAGACTCCGGGGCCTAGAGAGGAAGGCGTCCCTGACGAAAAAGAATTGGATAAATTATACGCAAGGAAGCCGCTGGCCTTACATCGGAGACAGGGGGAGGGGGTCCAGGTCTTTGTCACTCATGCGCAGGGACTTTACCGAACCCCGAGACGACGACGACAGCAAACTCTCGGTTCCCGCAACACCGCGCTCCGACCGTTCGTCTGAGGGGCGAAGATTAAACTCCTCGTCGTTGCCGTTAACGTCGCCGCTGCCCACCTCTAAGATGGCACCTCCCCCTGACGCCCAGCAACTTGCCCGGAAGGAACATGGCAAAACTAAAGGAGGGGTTAAAAAAAAAAGAGCCGTTCCACTCACGTGATCTCTTCGCTCTCACCATTATGAACAACTAGCACACGTCACTTCCGGTCCACACAGGAACCTCTTCAGTACGTCGGCGGGTCGCGAGGTGCGCGTGTGCGGGAAACGCAGGACGGGTTTTTTTTTTAATTTCCTTTTTTTTTGCTTGCTTGCTTTCTTTTTTAAAAGAAGCTTCTCGGCGCTTTTTAAAAAAAAAATTATCTGGTTTCTCTATCCTGACTGTTGGCCATGGCGTACCGCGGGCAAGGCCAGAAGGTGCAGAAAGTGATGGTGCAGCCTATCGTATCCTTCTTGTGGCAAGGCAGAGGAAGCGGGCTTCTTTGGAAAAGGGCGGGGCGAGGCCCGTGAGGGGATGAGGGCGAAGGGAGAGAGAGCGGGAGGCATTCGGCCGAGAAATTGGCACGTTGCTCGGTTTCCCGTGTTCTGTGGAAGCTCTTTATGAAGGGGTGGGGGGGAGGTAGAAAGAGGTTGCTAAGCTGACAGAATTTATTCCCTTGGTGAATCAGCCAGTCACGCGTGCTCGGGTTAGTTATGGTGAGTTATGGTAAAGTAGATTGGCTGAGAAAATCGCCATGAACATCTGGGATATACTATTAGATTGAGTTATAATCCGGTTGGGAATAGGATTAACATGGCTAAAATCGATTCAGAAAAGCAATTGCTTGTTTAAGTTTGATTCTGCGGTGCCTCAGCCATCAAGATGCTTTCATTTTGTGGGAGTTCTTTTGGGTAAGAGACTTGTGGTGCTTACCCTATCCTGTTTATTTGGACAGTTGGAAGAAGGAAATGTTTAATTTCTGTCAGAATGAATGGGAATGCTCCTTTTTATGTATTTTTTTTCCTAAATTTATTTGTGATAGAACCTCATTTTCCGCTACCTGCAGAATGTAAGTATACATAATTACATTTTTCAAATGTAACATGTTATAATTACAGATACTGTGGTGTACATTGAGATGTTTTGTTCTCTTTGTATATATAATACAATCCCTCCCCCTTTAGTTTTAATAGGGAAGTGACCAATTAATGTGATTGAAGCATTTTTTGTAGAAAGCTACAGTAAATACATTAATGTGCATTTCAGAAATGTTAAAAAGTAGTATTTATCATTGTAAGTAATAAAACAATAATGACAGCTCAAAAAGTTAAAGTCAGTAATAGTAAGTTTGAGCTGTTTCTTTCAGAATCTTTGCTTCTGATAAAATTATTTTGTGTTGTAAATGGTTTTAAATTAAAATCTCCTTATTACACCTTGAGTAAATAACTTTTAATAAGGCTTTCATTTTCACTGAAAAAATGGCAATGGAGAGGACTCAGTAAAACCAGTTGTTTTGGTGGTGGAGTTTCACTGCCAATTTCTAGGTATCAGAGAGCCACAAGAATTTGGGCCATGCAAATAAGATTGTAAGCCTGTACAGAATTCCACAATGTCATAGTTTCTTTGCTGTTTACTTTGCAGAGATCCAGGATTCAGGTTTGGCTATATGAACAAGTAAACATGCGGATAGAAGGCTGTATCATTGTAAGTATTGCAGTAGCTCTCACATACATGTAAAGAAAAATATAACTTAAATAAGATTGCAAAAGGATATCATTTTGTTTTTAATTTCTTTTCTCAGACTAAATGAAATCAATTAGTACAATAAGTAAACACATTTTTCTGAACCATCATTATTTGGGATTAATTATGAAAAAACATTCACTCTATAGTTATCTGGACACTTACTGTGCTTGGGTTAATGCTGACCTTGAATCAATACATTTTCAGGGGCGTTTAAAACTGACCCAACTGTTAAGTACTAACAGCTATTTTCTTTTTCTGAATGTTTAGTTAAATGATTATTCACTTTTTTATGGTTGCTTCTGTGACTTGTTCATTTTATTTCATTTATGATACATCATTTTATTGTGGGAATTTTGATAGTTTAAAATGATAAGATGCAGATATTTTAAAATAAGAGTAATCTGTCCCATTTGATGAGCCTAACTGAATCCACCATTCTTGCATCTTTACTACCATCCTGATGTTGCTTCCTTCCATTAAATGTATTGTTACATTTCTTTGTTCTGGTTCACAGGGTTTTGATGAATATATGAATTTAGTTCTGGATGATGCTGAGGAAATTCACTCTAAAACAAAATCAAGAAAACAGTTGGGTAAGTAAGCTTTTTGGCAATATATATCAGACATCATTTTTTGTTACTAGTAAAAAAGAAATATTTAATTTTGTGAAAATCCATGAAAAGAATTTCAATTTTGCATTTGAATACTAGTGAACAAGCCTCCAAGTAGGCTTGGAACTGCCATTTCAGGTTCCATATATTTAATTGGCACATTACTTGCTAAGGTGAATAGTATCAAGAACAACTGAAAGGTCAAGGATAGGCAAAGGGTAAATACTGATCCCTCTTTCTTGCCAAATATCCATTAAGAAAAGTAGTACAATTTTCCTGTAAAACTAGGCCAGGACTGAATGTGGGAATTTTTTTTCATTGCATTATTTAATCACAACTGAAGAAAGCCAAATGAATTGTATTGCTAATTCTATCATAATATATAATAAAATAAAATGCACATACACTTAAATGTATTACATTTTTTAATCATACTCTTTGCCTTTGCAGGTCGAATCATGTTAAAAGGAGACAATATTACTCTTCTGCAAAGTGTTTCCAACTAGAAAATACCTAGTGTTTCTGTTGTAATATTAATGTTTAATCTTTTTAAAAAATTTGCTAGCTTAATGCTATCATTTCTGATTTGGTATCTGAGGCAAGAATGAAGACAGCAACTTAGTTCATGCTTCTGTAATTTTCAATAACTTTTTTACACTTGTGTGTAACTATTTCTTTATAAATAAATGTTTTTGTTAATATATTTACCTTCTTTATTACTATTTGGACAGAAATTTTTGAATAATAAGAATACCAGCAATAAACAGTTGTATTAGAAGATGCAGTTATTTAAAGTACTAATAAAAGAATATATAGCTTGAAAGATCAGTTCCTAGTTTATGAGATGCTGTGAAATATGCTCTCTGAATAAAAAATGTGATCAATAGCATCAGACTAAAACTTAGAAATATAATAATATACAACTCTCTTATAAATATATGACTTAATAGTTTCTTAGAAGAAGCATAAGTTTATAATTGAACCTACAAACCTCTGACTGGATCGGAAATAACCAATTTGTTCTATTTTAGAAATCTTGTTCATAACATTTGGGTACTGGGTTTGCCTTATTAAATATTAGGATTTGCCTTATTAAGTATTTATTTAGGATTTTATATGATATCTGTGTTGAAGTTCAAGTTTCTTTTTTGAGAAAAGTGTAATCCACCCTTAGGTTAAGGAAGTTCACATATTGGCTGCCCTGCTTTGCTTCTGTTATTTATTGGAGGACACTGTCCTACACAAGACATTAAAAAAGCAGCTTGACAAGCAAAGTTAACATGGTAATAGGGATTTCCTTGCTTTTTAGGTAAAAAGTTCATCTCCTTAATTGCTGCTCTTTGCAAGTGATAAGTTCAGAGAACTCTATTCCCCAGAATAGATATAAGGAGGAGTGACTACTTTCTTGTGAGTATAGAGGTTGCTCAAGAAAGTTTTAAAGATAAACCAAATTCCAGGAGTGAATTTACTGAGTAAACATGGAATGAAGAATCAATCACTGAGTGAACACAATTGCTAACAATAATTTGGTAACAAAGCTCAGTGAGAATCCTTAGCAAATCTTAGGTCAATAGTACAAACTTGGTTGAAAGGAAACAAGACTGAAATAACGGCTTTTCTATACTGTATGTGACTCCTTGAGAAATAGAAGTAAAGATGAACAGTTATTACTATGTTTAAGATTTACAGTACATGTACCATGTTTCTGTTCCTACTTGAAAATTATCTGACATTTATAGCAAGTGCAACTATATAGCAATTTTGGGAGAAAATATAAAAACTGGAACTGCAAATTACCATCCTTCATCCTTCTGAAAGAAAATAAAAAATTATTTGACCAAACAAATAAACTACAATGGTAAATTAACAAATATCTCTCTATAAAGAATAGAAACAAAGAAGCAAATCCAGTTGTATATGCTAACGCTGGTAAGGTAATAAATAATTTTTTGGGCCATTTGGTAAACAAGAGATGATCCAAAGCTGGAAAAAGGATGCCCAAAATCCATTGACTTGAAAGGCTCCTGGATCTAACGTTTAACTGGTTATATCAGTGGTCCCCAACCCCCGGTCCGCGGACCGGTGCCGGGCCGTGGAGTACCTGGCACCGGGCCGCGCAGCGGCCGGGGGCCATGATTGCTGCAGCGCCGGGGGCCATATTTGCAACTTTGTAGTCCTCATGAACGCGCCCTTTCTCTGCCCCCCCCCCGCCGCCCCAGATGTGCGGGGCTGGGGGGGCGAGGGGAGGCCCGATCTCCCCCCCGCCCTCTTGCTCTGCTCGCCCCGGGAGGGAGGGGGCGGCGGCGGCGGCCTCGGCCCGAACTTGGGATGCTGCTGGCGGAGGCTGCCTGGGAGACGAAACGTTGTCCGCGGACTCACCCGGCCCGCCTGCCCCGTGGAATGACGAGGGGGGTGGCAGGAGGGGGCGGCGGCGCTGCATTTTCCTCCCAAGGAGAAACTAAGGTTGCGGGGGGGAGGGGCGCAGCGCGGCCGTTTCGGGGGAACTTGGGGAGCTTCGCCGTTCCGAGAGGCGCTTCGCGCGCAGCCCCACCCAGGTGGGAGATGTTTTCCTCCGCCGAGGCGGGGAGGGGGGGGCTTTACGTAAGACTCGCGGCGCAGCTCTGCCCCCCCTCCTGGAGTGTCACCTGCCTCCCGCCCCTCCCCCCCGCCGCTCCGCCGAAGCGCTTTTTGTGTGAGGCCGGCGGGGCTCTCGGGGACCCTTCGGCCGCAGCCCGCCTTCTCCCCCTCTTCCCTTCATGGAGCGCGGCGCGGAGGCCCACCCCCTCGGAAGCAGCCGGCCTCCGCCGCGCCAGCCGCCCGCCCGCCCGCCCGAAGTAGGACACAGGGCCATCTTTTTCCCCCGCCGAACTGCAGCGAGGAAAAAGGGCTGCCCGAGCGAGCGGATCGCGGGGTCGGTTCCCCCTCCCTTCCCCCGGCAGCCGAGGAGGAGGAGGCGGGGCGGCCTCGCGGGCTGTCGGCCTTGGCGTGAAGGAAGCCCCCCCCCCCTGCGGAACGCGCGCCCAGGATGGCCGCCTTCCCACCCGCCGGTCCGGAAGGCCGAGGGAGGCTCGTCTGACTGGTCCGCGGCGATAAAAAGGTTGGGGACCACTGGGTTATATAATACAGTACATCTACTTTGGGCTATTCTTAGCACTAGCATATCTGGTGCAGCCACCCAAGTTCTAAAAATAATTATTTATTTTTTTCACTAAATAGTGCTCCACCTTTTGTATAATTGGAATTCCAGGAACTGAGATAAAGGTCACATGAGAAGCACCATCCCAGTGCCTTGTCTGTAATACGTCTCTGGCTCAATCTTTGTTAAGAAGTTACAGGCTGTATGTCTCTGTTTCTTCAACTCTTGTCAGTGATCTATGAACATATTTTTGTCCTCAACAGCCCTGAAATGCAATCATAACAATCGTATGACCTATTAACATCGCACAGCTAGTATTTCAGATTTCAGCAAAGGTCCTAAAATGCAAAAATACAGCAAAGAGAAAATAATAGTAAATTTAATTAAAAAAACAATTCCTAACACCTATGAATATATAAAGAGTCTGAAAAAAACCAATAAGCATCATCCAAACAAAAAGTGCACCAGTACACAAAAATAATATTCCATTTAGATTCAGTAATCAGTTGTACCACTGTGCTGTGAAACTCAAAATTTTCACAAAGTCTGCTCATTCGGAAGAAAGGGAAAATAAAACTGCCACTTGTCCAAGTGTACAATTCTAGACTGAAATAAACCAAATCAAAACCATTTTGATCACCTCATTTCAAAATGCAACTACCGGTAGTTTAAATCACTGAGAAAATACCTAGATCATTTTAATTTAGAAAAAGAACAAGCTAAATATATCAAACGTAATGCATGGTTTATAAGAAGGGGAAATAGAGGAAAGTTATATTAAACTCTGCAGTCATTCAATAAAATGGAATGAATGGGTGGCTGAAAATAGACAGGCATATTATTTTTTAATCCAGTATATATGGATTATTATTTTCCAGAAAATAATTTCTGGAAAATGCAACAGTCTTCACTTTAGAACACTTTTAAAGAAAATTAGACTAATCAATCAAGAATAAGGTATTTCTGGTCTTGGCCATATATTGCCTGCAAGATTAGGAGTAATTAGGTAATTGATTACCGGCTGCTCCAGCATATGAATAGGAAATTGATGTAACATTTTGGAAATTTCTAAGTAGTGGAGTTGTTTTCTTCTCTTTTTTTGTAAACAGTTTTATCAGCTTGCCTCTCCCAAAAGTGATTCTCTGTAAATGACTATCTCAATTGCAAATAGAGCAGCCTTTTCTGAACGGAAAAAGATTATAAAACAAGGCAATATATATGATATTTGGCTGTTTTTCCTTCTTAGTTTTGTTGGTTTATTCCTTCTGATTCAGTGGTGGGATTCGACCAGTATGCCCCAGTACCTGCGTACCGGTGCCTGCTGGGAGCACCAGGTACTGTTCTGGTACAGTGCTCCGGAGGGCCCACCCGCCTGCCCGCCCTCCTTACCTATATTTGAGCCAATCGGGGCTTACGCACACGGAGCGTATGGTGTCTGCATGACACTGCGCCGAGTAGCTGGAGCGTTGCGGGCAGTAAGTACGCATGTGTGTGCTGCGCGTGTGCACGTGGTAGATGCCTGGCCCCATTGCAGTGTACCGTTTGCAACAGGATCTGGAACCCACCACTGTTCTGATTTCATTACATATATTTTGCTCAGTGATATTATTTTCTTCATATATTTTCTTAAGACGTATATTCAGCTTCCTAAAAAAAATTAAACCTTGTTGGCTCTTGTAAGAATGAAATGGAAAGTATTTGATTCTATCAGAAATGCTGCAAAATATGAAGAACTTCCAAAGCTTGGTAGAAAATATAGTCATTGTTATGGACAGCAGAGGGCACACCTGCCTTAAGCAAGAAAGGTAATTCTACAATAATAGTGTGTCAGCAATATGGTTCCCACAGTACTCCTGTCTGTTGCTTTAAAGCTCCAAAACAATATGGAAGGATGAGAAATTCTACCAGGTATATGTACGAATCCATGCAACTGCAAAAGAGCATGCTTGACTCTTTCTAATTTGCCCTTATCCAGAAAGATTTCCGTTTTACCAACCAATAGAATAGAATAATCTCCAAAAGTCAGATTTGCTTCACTTTTTGTTTCATATTGCTTTACAAGTTGTATTGTTTTATAATGTGTAGGACTCTTTTATTGCTGTTCGCCCTGCAACTGAACAAGAACTATCACATTCATTCAGGATAAAATCACTGTAAAAGAGGGCCTTTATAACATGGCATAATCATCATGTTTCAATATATTTGCAGAAGTTGTCAATCCCAGTCTGCATCTTGAAGTTGTGGAGGTAATCATTTTTAATCAATGCAAATTACTTTATGGTGTGGGTTAATAGTATATGGCACATTAGTTTCTACGAAGTGAAGTCATCATTTCCTTCTGTTCAGTGATATTGATGTTGAATTAATGCTGGAAAGCCGTTCCCCATAGTTTTAGACAAGGGTTTTCTAGCCCTATCAGGGGAAGCCCAGTTTCAGTCAGGAATATAGGAAATACACTGTCATGAACATTCTATGAGCACGTGCAAATGAGTAGTTGATCAGACCATTTCATTTGTTTACAAGTGAAACAAAGAAGGATGGATGCCATTCAAATTCGAGACCAGAATCCATTACCTGGCCACTCCAACCTACTGAATAATATGAGTGTCATACAACTGCACAATACTTAATTAGGATTAAAACCATAGTGTCAGTTAAAAAATAACATAAACTTAATTTCAGAAGGGAAGAGTTCAAGTGCACATTAGACAAGACAGTGAAAGGAAGAGGAGGATTAAGATGACCTAATTTTACATTGTATTTTGCAACCTACGTTTTGGTTTGGATGAAAGAGTAGGTTTGCCGAGAAAGAAAAGAGCCTTAGAAGAATGTAACCTGGGATTTAATTGAGATGTGAATTTATAGTATAGTAAAGTTAATGCAGATTTTAGAACATCATTTTGTGAGAAGTGCCCTATTATGAATATGGAATAAATATAAACCTGGGTTGTGCCCCCAAATATCTTTATAGATCTGTGCAGAAGAAGCATTCTATAGAAAAGAAACAGCAGGCAAAGGAAACCGGTTAACAGATCAAATCTAGTAATACAAGAAGATGATGAACTTAAGATGAGTCAAGAGAACAATTGACTACTAATGTTCAATTAAGTTTTTACACAGCTAAATAAATAATGGGAACTGAACAACATGAGACAGAATTTGAAAATTATGTACAAATGATGAATATGTGATTGCAAAAATGTATAAATGTTTGTTAAGATTTATAATGAGGAACATGGACTGCATGACAAAATGTCTAGGAACTTTGGTTATAATACACAAATGTGGGTAAATGGGATGAAATTCAAATTATAATTTGAGATCAATTTTTTAAATAAAATAATGTATCTTTAGTATATGACACCAGAAAAATTATCAAAATGCATAAAGTTAATTCTAGCCAATGTTGGAAATCTGAAAAATATGAAGATATAATGCATGGTGTATTTGACCAAAAACAAATTGACACAAAAGAAGAAAATAAAATAAATTTATACAAATACATGATGCAAAGATTTTAAAAGATTACTGTTTCTCACGTAGTTCTCATATATAATCATGTATAAATTTGCAGTTTGGACTGTCTATCTAATGCTAAGTAATCAAATAATTTAAACTAGCTACTTCTCAAGAAATACAGTCATCAGAACATTTTGTATGTAACCTTTTTTCGGGCAATGAGTGCATTCATGAGGGGGTCTGGGATTGAAAGAAGGTTGCCATGCCAAATAGAACACACTATCAGATTTCCTTTCCATCTAAAAGTGCAAATGTATTAATGAACAATGCTAGTTTCAGATCAGTGGGTGGACAGCTTTCCTGTTAAGGCCATGAACTGCTGTTTGATACGGATTCAGTTTGGTCCGATTTCCTGTGTGACTAAAGGAAGTCTCCAAAAGTCTATTTTGCATCTAAGGACTAACAACACTTTTATCAGCCAACTAAATCAATTTTAATAATTCTGGCTTGTATTATAAGACCTGAAAAGCCCAATGTTTTCAAGCCCACATTTCCCAAAGGAAGAAGGATGAATTCAAAGGGGGAAATCAACGAATGAATGCTAAACGATTGCTCTATGCATTGATTTTTCTCCTGCAAATATGTCGCTTGTTGCCCCTCCTTCCTCCAATTAGGTTCATTTCAAGGTTGCTATCCCAGCTGTTAGAAAATATTATAGAGGTCCAGGGGGATGAATATATACTCACGGAAGAATTGGCAAGTGGGAAGGGTTTGCATCTCTTATTTATCTGACCAATTCAACTACAAATGAAACCTCCTCTGCATTTCATATTTGGTAATAATATATACCTCCATGCCAATGGCTGCATCAGAAATAATACTCAAAGGGAACTACCTCATCCACTCTCCTGGAGCCACAATTGTTTTATCCACATATAATACCTGAGACTTGTAGTCCTAGAGTTCTAGGTAACTTTACTTTAATAAGATTTGTATGCTGCCCACTCCCTTGGGACTCTGGGCGGCTCACAGCAAAAAATAAAAACATTTAAAAACTTTAAAAATACAATTATTAAAATTAATACATCATCCATTCAATCAAGTGGGGCTGGATATTAATCAACAGCCCCAGGCCTGCCGGAACAGCCAGGTCTTGGTCGCTTTACGGAAGGCTGGGAAAATGGTAAGAGTCTGGATCTCTGCGGGTAGCTCGTTCCACAGGGCCGGTGCAGCTACAGAGAAGGCACTCCCTCGGGGAGCCGCCAGCCGACTTACATGACTATTTTAAGATATGAAATCCAGGCTAATGACATATGTATTGAAGCCATGGTGAAATTAATTCCTGATTGTATCACAATATGCCCTTTTGGGGCCTACTACTGTCAGATATGATATGAAATCATGATCCGTTAAACACCCTAACAGTTCTACTTTCTTTTGGTATTGCTGTACAAATGTTCAAATGTTAAATAATCATTTAGAAAGTATAGCTTTTCCTGCTAGGAAGATGAAGTAGACTTAGAACTAAGGAGAAATTTCCTGACAGGTAGAACAATTAATCAGTGGAACAACTTGCCTCCAGAAATTGTAGGTGCTCCAACACTGCAGGTTTTTAAGAAGAGATTGGACAATGATTTGTCTGAAATGGTATAGGGCTTCCTGCCTGAGCAGGGGGTTGGCCTAGAAGACCTCCAAGGTCCCTTCAAACTCTGTTATTCTGTTATTCTTAAGCATTGAAGAAAATCAAGTTACAGGGACAGTTTGTCTGTACCAGTCTTCATCATCGTACTAGTAGGATCCAATGATATAATCAGACTAAGCTCCTTGTTTATTATCTTGACTGGAGTGCAAACATACATGCATGGAGCCAACTGCATTCATTTTACAGCTCCCAGAAGCTGTTCAGCCCATGATTTGGGGACATTTTCAGATTCCTGGGGGCAGAATGAATGCCTTGCAGATACTTAAAACACTGTTTTACCTATTAAATATCCCAAAACTCTTTCCCAAAGCAGATCTTAGTTTTGGGGATACAGTACTCCTTGCCATACAAAGCCTTTGGCAACTCATGAACTGACAGCACTTACGCAGCCTTACTCTGTTCTGAGCATTGCTTGAATCTGTTCAGTTTCCATTTCTTGAGGAAAAAAAGGTCAGGTGAAAGTTATGTAAAAGATTGACCAAGGCAGGTTTTTAAAGGCAGCTGCTTTTACATTTTGAGAGGGAGCACTAGGCCTGATGTGGAAGGGGGATGGAACACATGCATTTTGGCTCTTAGTTTGATTCCCTAGCACCAAAAAAGAAAGAGATGAAGGATGCTGCCTATGATGACAAAATATTGAGCAATTGGGTTTGAAGTTAAAATGTTCGCTGCAGCATTTGCTACCAAAGATAATAACATGATTTTAGATGGGTTTGAAGATAGAATACATGTTTTTCAGTCTAATCACTTGTTCTTATCCACAAAAACTATGGGGACTTTTTGCAAAAGAGGAAATGGGCATCTGAGTCACAGCTCACACCTATTCCTGTGGGCATAAGAACAACTACTTTTTTCACCTCCTGTTGGGCAATATTTTTTCACCTCCTCTTCTGCTTTCTGTTCCTTTTGTTTTCACATAGAATAAATGGTCAGCAATGGACAGAGAAAAAGGAAGTCGAAAATTAGAATAGCAAATTGACAGGTACAGGATGGTATTGTCAGGAGAAAAAAATTCTGATGATTTATGAATTCTCCTTCAAGTAATGTCTATTTGGTTCAAGAAATAGTGCATTGCCTAATGAACCCCCTGAACAGAACAATTTGAAGCCATAAGGGTTCCTACTGTTTAGTTTATTAATTTATTAGCATAAGTGTTTCTTAGGGACTTCCCCCATTCCTAATAGACTTTCCATAATGTAGGCTCAGCATGATCTTACATTATGTAAAAGTATGAAACCTTATTACCAATAATCACCATTTTTATGTAACATTACAGGTCGTCCTTGACTTACAACAGTTCATTTAGTGACAGTTCAAAGTTACAGCATCACTTTAAAAAGTGACTTAAGACCATTTTTCACACGACCTTTGAAGCATTTCCATGATCATGTGATCAAAATTCAGATGCTTGGTAACTGGTTCATACTTATGATCATTGCTGTGACCCAAGGTCATGTGATTACCTTTTACAGCCTTCTAACAAACAAAATCAATGGGAAAGCCAGATTCACTTAACGATCATATTACTAATTTAACAAGTGCAGTGATGCAGTTAACAAATGTGGCAAGAAAAATTGTAAAATAGGGCAAAACTCACTTAACAAATTCCTCACTTAACAACATAAATATTAGGCTCATAAATCGAGGACTACCTACATTACCATAATCTCCCACTTTGGTCAGGTTTGATGTCTTCTTTCATTGAAATAGGAAATAGAAATGGCTTCTAGTCACTGAACTCCTATATTAAACTTCTAGTCATTGAACTCCTGCTTCTCAGGCAGCATTTATGTAAACACTGAAAATCTATGCAAGAAAATTAAGCATTAATGTCTCCTGGGATGATCATTGTTTATTTTTACTAAGTGGTCATATCTAAGGCCTTTTATGTTTATGTTACTTTAATTAATTACCCAAATTTCTATCTCACAATCACAAATGGATTTGTGCAGCAGATTTTTCTGAAACTTTGCCGAGTCTCAGCACTATTGCTATATGCCAATAATTGCTCAATACCTCAGCAAACCTGGATGAAAAATAGCTAACTTTTATAATTTACTATGATAACTGCCTTTGTATCTCAAAATTCCTTAGCCTTGTTCATGCCCAGCCACCACACTCTAGGCACTACTTCAGCATGAATTGCTGAACTACAGCCAAAATACCATGGCCTTAAAATTGTGGCTACCATCTCTGAGTTCAAAAATTCAGATAACCACTAGCAACTAGATATGGAACATTCTAATTCTTTGCTCTCATTTGGGAGGCATCTGGATTTTTACAGTTCAGTTATGAAAGCCCTTATAATGTGCTAGAAACCAACAAGTTGCTTTGCAGCACATTCACTTTTCATTTGGAAAAAAAAATTAAAATACACTGACGTGACATGTCTTGACATTATGATATGATATGATATGATATATGAGATATAATATGAGTTAAAGTGATATATGAGCAGGGAGCTTCAGAAAACACTAATTATGTTATCTGTAAAGATGATACTTGCATCTATTCTATTGTATTTTGGAAGCTTATAGTGTCAAAGCACTTGTGATCAGGAAGGAAAGATGATGGTACATATGACTTTCCATAAAATGTAAAAATTAAAGATTGCTTTCCTTTCTATTTATTCTTCAATATAATATAGGTTTTGTAATATGGAAAAATGCCTTTACACCATCCATGTAATATTGCAGGCTAGAGTGAGTCCCCCTTCTCAAACTCCATAATCTCTCTATTTTTGACTTTGATGTATTAATTTATTACTACTTTTGTGAGCACTAGACGGATCAGGAGGAATTTGCATGTGAAAATACACAGAGGATGCTGCTTTTCTTTTTGAGCCTATAGAGATGCAGAAGACATCAAAGGAATACATGTGAATCAAAATAAACCAAAAGAAAATTAGATTTATCTCATATGTCCACCAATGTCTACTAGTGTCCTAAGTTCTTTTCTGCTGGAAATACAACTCTTGCAGTTTTGTTCTGGGATCCTTTACCTATTTATCTAAGGTGCTACTCTAACGTGCTACTCCACAATGTATCAGAGCTTTGTAACTCACATCAGCCTTGAAGCGATCTCTCCTTGATTGACAAAAATTCAAAATTCAAGTGTTACAAAAAAAAGACAATGACAAAGTTCTTGCATAGTGTTGTGATGAAAGTACCTTAATATGTTCATGAAGCCACCAAGAGCCAACTATTACTTGAAAGAAACTTTTTAGTATTTATCAATAAAATCAGTTTTGTTGATGGACCGTTAGACTTGGAGACTCCAAATTTCCAATCAGATAAGTCCGGCAATTTCTTTAAAAAAGTACTTAATCCCCTACATGTAAAACCAGTGAAGCATTTTCTGACCTCTTAAAATTTAAGAAATTAATGAAGGGAAGGCAGAAAAAGTATTCTATTAACTTTTTAGTCTTTCAGACCAGTATAGTTATTCTAACTAGCATTTTTCTGATGAATGATTCCTTGTTTGATGCTTTTCTACTTAGATACTGATAATTGGGAGACTGAACTTGGGAGCTTCCGTATGCAAGGCATGTCTCCCACTATTGAGAGAGAGCATTTACCTCAAGGGGGCGCAACTATTATGAAACCTGAATTAACTTGCTGTCTGCAGTTTGGAATATAAGTGCAAAGACATCTAAGTTAAAGTACTGTAGTTTATTTTAGATACTAGAAAAGTTCCCAATATTTTTCATTTGATTCAAAATGGTTTGACCAATAATTAATGGGAACTATTTCATGTTTACATTGCCCGTCTAAACATTTCCATATTGCACTATTCTCAAGAAAACTACATTAACATAACATATCCCTGAAGTCACCAACATTTAGCTCAGACTGAAGAAGACTTGACTTTTTCTTTACCTTCATACTTTACAATTCAAAGACATAATAAAATATTTCTTTAAAAAAAAGAAATGTAACCTATCAAAAACAATAAAAGGAAATGTACAATCATTGCATTTTCCAAAACATTTTGAAATATGACAAGAACAATTACTGTTATTATACCAAACAACCTGTGAGCTGTTGGCTCATCCTTTCAGAGATATTTCCCTATCTAAACAGAAATAGAATGACTATGGGTGGATTGCTATTATTTTGGTTTCAAAATTAAAGAAGAAAACATCATTTTAATAAAAAAGAAAGATGTGTAGCAAGACAAATACTGTATAGATGCTTTTTATTTAACAAAGGATGCTTCGGTGACATTTATGGCTGCCATTCTTTAAGAATATTGTAGTTTTCACTTATTTTTCCTCAGCTTAAAGTGACATATACAGTAGCTGACTATGCTGTAATGCCAGTTTCTCCAGATAAATCAGCACATTCTTCATGGTTTGTCCTTGTATTTTATGTATAGTGAGAACAACAATTTTCATGTTGTACTGTTGTCAAGAAAAGTACATTAATGTATTCTTGAAATCACTAGCAGTTGAGCTCAAATTGAAGGAGACTTCACTTTACATGTATCTTTTACAATTCAAATACATTTAAATAAATACATTTGGATAAACATTTAAACTGAACAGGGGGACAGAGAATTAATTGATACAAAACATTTCTGTCACCAACAATCTAAAATTCATAGGGTTATCAGTGCATGTAACATAGATGTTTGTGCGGGTAAGATTATCAGTCCTGCTGTCAAGCAAAACCAAGCATTTAATAGTGAGTGCCACATACCATGTGCACAAATCATACAAGTGGCAAGAAAATAGGGGCAGTCAGGCATAATACAGGTTATGTAGACAGTAAACACAAGGTCAATCAAAATGAACTCAAATGCCTATACACCAATGCACAGAGTATGAGGAATAAACAGGGTGAATTAGAAATTCAAGTAAATGAGGGCAGATATGATATTGTTGCCTTTACAGAAACTTGGTGGGATGAAACCCACAATTGGAACATACAGCTAGAAGGATTTAAATTATTTTTAAAAAATAGACCAAATAGAAGAGGAGGTAGAGTTGCACTATACATAAGAAATAACTACATCTCTACAGAAATAGAGCACAACAATAATGAAAACTATCTTGAATGCATTTGGGTCAGTATTAAAGGGGGGGGGGGCAACATTGCCATAGGTCTATACTACAGGCCACCCAACCAAGCAGAGGAAGTAGATGAACTTTTTGCTAGTCAGCTAACTAAGGTATGTAGGAAGCACACCACAATAGTAATGGGGGATTTTAACTACCCTGATATCAACTGGGAAACAAACTCTGCACCAAGTGGAAGATCCAATAGGTTCCTAACAAACCTAGCAGACAACTTTGTTTCCCAAAAAATAGAGAAGGGAACAAGGGGATCAGCCATATTGGACTTAATTCTCACTAACAGAGAGGAAATGATAGAAGGTGTTGAAGCTACAGGAACCTTAGGGGCAAGCGGTCATGCAATACCGGAATCCAACATTATGCAAACACAAGTAGTAGAACAAAGTCAAACTTGAGTATTGGACTTTAAGAGAGCTTATTTCAATAAACGTAGAGAGAATTTAAGAAGGATT
Source organism: Thamnophis elegans (assembly GCF_009769535.1). Lineage (NCBI taxonomy): Eukaryota > Metazoa > Chordata > Lepidosauria > Squamata > Natricidae > Thamnophis > Thamnophis elegans. The sequence continues at coordinate 52,455,774 of NC_045545.1, forward strand.
CCATGGATGAGAATCCTCAAGGGGAAAACAACTCAAGAAGCTTGAGAAATTTTGAAAAATGAGATTATAAAAGGCCAGTCTAGCACAATACCAATGAAGAAGAAAAATAACAGCTCCCAAAAGAAACCAGCATGGCTGAATTTAAGAACTCTCTGACAAATTGAAAGACAAAAAGGATAAATATAAAAAGTGGAAAGAGGAGGACATAACTAAGGCAAAATATCAGCAAATAGCCCGAGCCTATAAAGATGAAGTGAGGAAAGCTAAGGCACACAATGAAGAAAGGCTTGCCACAAAAGTAAAACAAAAATAAAAAAGCTTCTTCCAACATGTTAAAAACAAGAAAAAAGTTAAGGAAAAAATTGGTCCATTGTTGGGAGAAAATGTCAAGAAGGTGACAAGCAACAGGGAGAAAGCAGAACTATTTAACTCATTTTTTGCATCTATCTTTACACAAAGGGAAAAAACAGTCCAACCTACCAAAAACAGTACCACAAAAATCAGATTAGGAACACAAGTTGAAATAGTGAAGAAAATGGTAAGTGAGCACCTGTCTACCCTAGACGAGTTCAAATCACCAGGACCGGATGCATTAAACCCCAGTGTTTTGAAGGAACTGGCAGATGAGCTCTCAGAACCACTGAATTATATCTTTCAGAGATCTTGGAGCACCAGGGAACTACCAGAGGACTGGTAAAGAGCTGATGTGGTTCCCATCTTCAAAAAAAGGGAAAAAATAGATCTAGGAAACTATAGACCTATCAGCCTGACCTCAATACCAGGGAAGATTCTGGAAAAGATAAGCAACAAATTAGCGAACACCTAGAAGTAAACGAAGTAATAGCCAAAAGCCAACATGGGTTTGTCAAAAACAGATCATGCCAGACTAATCTTATTGCATTCTTTGACAAAGTGACAAAATTAGTGGACCAGAGGAATGCCATTGATATAATTTACTTAGACTTCAGCAAAGCATTTGATAAAGTAGACCATAACCTACTACTAAAGTAGAAAAATGTGGGTTAGACAGCATCACCACCAGATGGATTCGTAACTGGCTAACCAACCGCACTCAATGTGTAGTCCTCAATGGAACTACATCTACATGGAGGGAGGTATGCAGTGGAGTACCCCAAGGCTCCATTTTAGGCCCAGTACTCTTCAACGTCTTCATCAATGATCTGGATGAGGGGATAAATGGGGAACTCATCAAATTTGCAGATGACACCAAGCTGGCAGGAATAGCCAATACTCCAGAAGATAGGCTTAAGATACAGAAGGATCTTGACAAACTTAAACATTGGGCACTATCTAACAAAATGAAATTCAATGGTTTAAAAAGTAAAGTTCTATATTTAGGCAAGAAAAAAAAATGCACAGGTACAGTATAGGTGGTACCTTGCTCAATAGTAGTAAATGTGAGAGGGATCTTGGAGTCCTAGTGGACAACCATTTAAATATGAGCCAGCAGTGTGCAGCAGCTGCCAAAACAGCCAACACAGTTCTAGGCTACATAAACAGAGGGATAGAATCAGGGTCACGTGAAGTGTTAATACCACTTTATAATGCCTTGATAAGGCCACACTTGGAATACTGCATTCAGTTTTGGTCGCCATGATGTTAAAAAAATGTGGAGACTCTAGAAAGAGTGCAAAGAGCAACAAAGATGGTTAGGGGACTGGAGGCCAAAACATATGAGGAACGGTTGCAGGAACTGGGTATGCCTAAAAGAAGGACTAGGGGAGACATGATAGCAGTGTTCCAATATCTCAGGGGCTGCCACAAAGAAGAGGGAGTCAAACTATTCTGCAAGATACCTGAGGGCAGAACAAGAAGCAATGGGTGGAAACTAATCATGGAGAGAAGCAACTTAGAAGATGTTGGATAGCCCTTTGTCTGGAATGGTATAGGGTTTCCTGCCTAGGCAGTGGGTTGGATTAGAAGACCTCCAAGGTCCCTTCCAACTCTGCTATTGTATTGTATTGTATTGTATATTGTAAACATAATAATTAAAAAAAAATAGAAAAGAAAAATGTAACTTTCCAAAAGAAAAATAATCAATTGAAATGTACAGAAATTTTATTTTCCAAAACATTTTTAAATGTAACAAAAGGAGTTGCTTTTATTACACAGACACCAGAAATGTCATGCTGTTCCATTTACTTATTTAAGTTTCAGTATTCTTTGGCCTGTTGCCTCAGTTTTCCAATCTGTGACACAAGGAATATTTTTCCATCAGTATTCAGTGCAGGAATAGAACACCGACATTAAGCCTTTGGAATAGCTTTAATACAATTACATATACACACAGAGAGACATGCATGCACACAGAGAGACATATGCACCCTGAGAATCATGTACATAAAACATAGTAAGGGCCAGATTTTTCATCACCAAAGATGATGTCTTTATTTCCATTTTATGACTCTCAAGCATCCAGGTTTACAAGCAATTAGGCAGCATGAGCTTCTAAGATGGCTAGATTTCGTAGCTCATTTTTACACAGTTCCCTTTTACAGTATTTTCTAAAACCTCTCACCTGCTCCTTTAGTTTTGTCCTATGGAAGCTCCCTTCACCCCCCCTTTCTCAACAGCCCTCACCCCACCCCAATAGGTAAGGAACTGAAAAGAACCCAGAGGACATTTCCCCACCCCAGAAAGGGATTAGAAGTATTGTTAAATATACAACAGAGAAAGAGGGAGAGGGAGAGAGAGAGAGAGAACCTGAGCACAAAAGAGAGGAATGAAAGGGTAAGTAAAGTCAAACAAAAAGAAGCCAGGCTGAAACAAAAGACATAGAACAATATCCCTGAGGCAAGAGGCTCCCAAACAATAGGGACAGTGACAGCCATACAAAGGCAGCAGTGTTTGCAAGTAGACGTTATCTCACACAGCTACTGGCAGCCTCGGCCCCCAGGCTTCTCTTTTCAGGGGGTGCTCTTTGTACAGTGCCGAACAAGATTCTTTGCATGGTTGCAGATGGAAAAATGGAAGGAGGAGAAAAATTCTGGGTTGATTGATCGTTTCCCACCCCTTTCTCTGAGATCATCTTCATCCTGGAAGCAGGTAGATCTCTTTCACAAGGAAGGGAGCAATTTTCCTTTCTTTGTCACGTTTTTTTGTTTTTTCTATAGGCGGCTCTTATGTTTTGACAATTTCAAAGCACAACTGGGTACAGAAGCTTGGTAACGGGCTTCATTCCACATATGCTTATTATCTCGTGTGGGCCTCACCTGCTCGAATATGATGTCTCAGCAGAAACAAGCAACCAGTGCATGGCTATTGATTTCCTTTCGTATTTTCAATTCTACCTTTTGGCAGCTATGATAGAGAAGGCCTAAATACTAATCAGGTACTAAATACACAGAAAATTTCCTAGCAGACTGCTGGGAGACTAGCTGGATCAGGTCTGGAAAGTACAGACTAATTTTTCTCAATGTTAGGAACATTAAGGTGTATGATCTTTAATTCCTGGCATTCACCAGCCAGCAATTCTGGGTGCTGTACCTTAAAATTGCCAAGTTTGAGAAATATTCTTATAAACAATGTCATAGTAGTGTCCTGGGCTTGTTCAGTTACCTTACCCACGTTGACATATTTGTCCTTGCATTGCTTCACCCATTAACACAATAAGTAAAGATGCTGGCCACAGTGATATACTGAAAACTGCAACTTTTTTTAATGTGCAGTCCACCTAAGCTTTGCATTGTTGTAGCTACCATCTTGAGGTTCTTTTTAATCATAACCAGTGCACATTCCTAGAGCCATTAAAAAAAAAGGCTTGGGAGGTGCAGAATGTTGAATCCTACTCTATTGCCCTATTTTAGAGGGGGAAATAGCAACCCTATATGGCTGAATGCTTCAAGCTGCTAGGACATACTTCATAAAAAATTTGCCCAGAAAAAGACAAGAACATGGGTTTCAATAAAGCAAATGTAGCAGAGATGATAGTGAGACTGAATGAAAGCTGAGCCATTATTATTAATTATCCCCGAAGAGCCCAAAATTATATATGTATATACAAACAGAAATTGGTCTAAGTATTTGCAAAGAATATGTCATCCATTACAAGTCCGTTATTTGACCATTAAATATTTATTTATTACAGTTGTTTATATGCCACCCCAACTGCAGAACTATGAATTATTTACAACTTAATAAAAATAAAATAGACAACAAAACAGTGAGATGAAATAAACAAGCTGGTAGAGGGCACCCTAGGTCATCATTTTTCTTTGAAATTCCTGCTAAATGAAATTTTTTTTAAGCAGAAGGCCAGTAATGAGGGCTCCAGGTTGGTGACAACCACAGGATTTTCCTTCTTTTGTTAGAATAGGGTTCTGTAACTCAAAGAGCCATTTGGACCCATTTTCCACAGAAAAGAAAACACCAGGAGCCACAAAACCTGGCCATCTCAACATCACATGATCCAGTCAAATGACCCTCTCAGCCATGCCTGGCCAGGTTTTGTGGCTCCTGGTGTTTTCTGTGAAAAATGGGTCCCCCCCTTTCTTTCTCTCTCTCCCTTTCTCTCCCTCCCTCCCACCCTCTTCTGCTTTTTCCAAGCCAGATCCCCGGGGTGGGTGTGCAATGTTCAGCGGGGTCAACCCCCTTTTCCCACTGCCCTTTACTCCTCCAGTTGAGCAGTGCTGGCGGTGGTGTTAGGATGCTTTTCAATCAATGGCGGACACCCACCCTGGGGATTGGGCTCAGAGAAAGCCAGAGTGCCCTCGCCAAAGACACTCACCCATCAGCTGGTCAACCCACCAGCCTTCACTGCGTTTTGGCCAAGCCTGGCAACTCACTTGAGGAGGGTATTCAGTGGTAGGCTGCTGCGTGATCACGCAGGTTTGGGCGAAACCTTTGATCTCTGGTTGGGCCCGCCCAACCACCCTTGTACTAAGCTATCCATTCAAAACTAACATTCTGTCTCATTCCCTCCACTCTTGCTGCCCAGCTGAGTTTCACACCACCCCTGCTTTACTCACCAAAGCTGCCTGAGTTGATTACCTGCTTCTTTGAAGCTCCATTTCACTCCCAAAGGGGCCGTTGTGAGTGAAGCTGGTGCATGTGTGTTCATAACCAGCGAACCGCTTGTGAACATAAGTGCAGCCCACCTCTGAGGATATCCCAATTCATGTGTGTCCTCCTGGCCCCACAACAGCCGGCCAGGGGATCACATGAGACAGAGGAGGAGAAGGAGGGTCATCTTTAGGAAAGCCGCCACCGTGGCTCGTGCTCGCTGCTCAGCTGCGGACCTGTTCCCTTTTCTGTCATACCCTCCTCCCGGATCCCATTCCCACCCTGCCAGCTCTCATGTGAGGGAGGATGGCATCAACCACACCAGGTTGAGCCAGTGTCTTGTGGCAGAGAGCAAGTCGCATGACCAGATTGGCAGGGAGCTGCAGGAGAGGGGTCAAAAACTGGATGTGCTTTGGAGCCACAGGTTGCCAACACCTGTATTAGAATAATGAAAACAGTATTGTGACATTGTGCTGGAATCCCTCTTTTGGGGCTTCTGTTATGAGACTGCTTTTGTCATCCTTCCCCTTTACCCCCACCATGCCATTCAATTAGGTGTATCTGTAGGCAAAGTATTTCAAAGCAGTCCCAGTTTGGTCCTCCTCCTTTCTTGAAGTCTTGGGATCTGGAGGAGCCCCTCTTTTGATTATTTCACAGGGTGGGAAGTAAAGTCTACTGCACCGCTATGAAGAGCTTTATAGGTAATTGATCTCAGTGCCAGAAATCCACAAAGAAAATGTTTTCTGCCAAGCATCAAAATCAAACCTAATTCTTGCATTAGATGGCAGTAGGCCAGAAATAGACCAGGAAAAAAAAAGTATCACTGGGCAATGAGTTAACCAATCAAATCATAATAGGAAGTAAGCAGGAAGTAATCCCGGAGCTAGTGTTAAGTGCCAAAGTAAAATTAAAATATTGTTAGGTAGGATCACAAGGCACACAATGAATCCTGTGTTCTTTTTTCAAATTGAAGTGCCAGGAACTGTAGTCATGGTAGAAGCAAGGCAAGAAATCAAATAAGCAGGACCACAAAAAATTAAATTAAAGAATGTAATCACCTGGGTTGAACTCCGTGGTTGTGTTCACATTTGTTGTTTCCTGAGCTTGCATTACATTTTTAATTAATTAAAATGTTTAATGGGCTGGGTTCACACAACAAACTAAGCCACAAGAAAAATTAACCAAGTTTGGTGTATTATATAAATGTAGATGTTAGGTTTTAACTGGTTTGTTTGACTTAGTCAGACCAACAGATGAGACTTTGTGATCCTCCAGATGTTGCTGAATCACAATTCCCAGCATCTTTTACTGTTGGTGATATTGGCCAGGGATGTTGGAAATTAGTGAATATCTTGTTCCTCTGCTTCTAGCTTACAGCAGAGAAATAGGGGATCACTAATTATTTGAATTTTGTTAAGTGCATGGTGGTAATAGTTTAGATCTGACCAATTTGATGGTTTACTGTATGGATTTATTGGCAGGCTGGAGATTCAAAATGAGATACGCAATTTAAAATTCTCCATGCCTTATGGAAATTACTGTCAATTTAATTAGGGAAGGAATGTGAGCACAGTACCTCTCCTTAATTCAGTCAGTGGCAGGGTAGCTCCACCAGCCTTTCTTGCAACTGTGTCCAGCATAAAAATTAACATAAACAAACTAGAAGCTTTACTGGGTAACATCAAGATTAAGGCACCAAAAAGACATGAACAAAAAGCCAGAATAAATGAGCACTTTTTAAATATTGGATTTAATCAGTGTTTGAATTTGAAACATCCTCAATATGAAATTCACATTTTGATAGTGTAATGTAAACTGCCCAGAGGCACTTCAGTTAGTACAGCATAGATGTTGATAAATAAAACAATACATATAAGATTAAGTATTAAAACATATTTCACAAGCAGATACATAATCCTCGATATATGACCACAATTGAGCCCAAAATTTATGTTGCTAAGTGAGACATTTGTTAAATGAATCTTGGCCCATTTCTTGCCATAGCTGTTGAGTGAATCTGGCCTCCCCATTGACTTTGCTTGTCAGAAGGTTGCAAAAGGTGACTATACAATCCCAATACATTGCAACTGTTATAAATATGAGTGAGTTGCTAAGCATCGAATTTTGATCACATGACCACGGAGATACTGCAATGGTCGTAAGTATAAAAAATGGTCATGTCACTTTTTTCAGTGCCATTGTAACTTGGGATAGTCACTAGATGAACTAATAGTCATTGAACCAGGCCAATGGTTCAAACAAAGCACATGGAGAATATACGGCTGCCTTGGGGCAAGGATCAGCAAGCACCATCCTTAATTTTTTCTGCACAAAGGGAAGATATTGTGTCCCTGCTGCAATTAAGCTTTTTCTGGCCAAGTTGCTAGCACGACTTTTTTATGTGACCTTGCTCGGACCGTCAGCTTCATGTTTTACACCATTAGAAATAGTTCAATCCAAATTGATTAGATCAATTCTCTAGATGCTGCGTTGTGTCTCAAATGTACTTCTCCGCCTGGAAACAAGAGTGACAAAAGTTTAAGCAAGAATCTGTGTAGTGTCCTTAAACGTCTGGCTAAAGCTTAACTTCTTTCTAGAAGGGCTTGCTCCATTAATCCTTCAAGACAAATTCTCCTCATCATGGATCAAGGCTGTCGAGTCCAACCTTGCCAAACTAGGCTTCAATACTAAAGATGGACTACGACCCAGCAAGACAAGCCTTGTGACAAAGAAATGAGGACATCGAGAGGCAGGTGGACTTAGGGAAAGATCCACTGTTTCTGGATCCAGATGCCACTAGATGTGTTGTTGCCCCTGCCAGCTATCTTGGTCAGTTGGAGTCAGCAAACCACTAGAAAGCATTTTTGCTCACATGGTGCCATGCGCTTCCATCGGCCGTCCTGTATGGCAAAGTATAAAAGGATACCATTGACGGAAAGACTCTTTCCCTGTGCCTCAGGAGAGGTGGAGACTGTGGGTCACAAGATCCTTAGATGTTCCTTTTACACAGAGATTAGGAAAAACCATATTCTGCCAATAACTGCTAGGTATCCTGGCCATTCCAACACTACCTATCTCCAGCGGCTGCTTGAACAGTCCATAACTGTAGCACAGATGGCGAGATTCTGCACGGCAGTACTGGGAATTCATCAGAAAAATGTGTCTTCTCCACCATAGTTAGGTTATATAACAAATGTGGCAAACCCTTTGCACTGCTTAGTCCTTTCCCTTTTAGCATTGAACTTAAAATGGGCCACCCAGTTTATGGAGTGTAATTGTAGTATACTTAGACCATGTATAATTGACAGACTGGATTTTATTATAGATTTTAGTTGTTATTTACTATAAATTTTAGTTGTTATTTATTACTTTATAGTAGAATTTTTAATTCTATATTTACTGAGCATTTTTATTTGTTCTGGTCTCTGGTCTAAGACTGTAATAAATTGGTTGATTGATGGATTGAAATAAACTATTGTATGTCAAGGACTATCTGTACCTGACTTGAGGTAAATCAATCTCTTTGGTTCCCATGAAGGAGTTCTTAAACATGTTCCTCACAATCTCGACAATGAACCAAAGAACAATGAAAGAAAGTAATAGTGATTTCTGGAAGAGTTATCACAGCTACTACTCCTTCAGCTAGGAAGTACACGCACACAGAATAAATTTAGCACTGTAGCTAAAATCGTTTTCAATAGAATAAAACAAATACTTTTCACACTATAGCTCCCTAGTCTGGTATATTTTTCTTAGATCTTCAACTTTACCTTTGGATTAGAACTATTCTTATCTGGATTTAAGCCAGCCTTAAGATGTTTCCGATATTTCTCTGAAAGAAAAGACAAAAGCCTTTAAAATCTCACCTGAGAAGGATATCATCCTTCACATCCAACTTTCATTGTTTCAATCTACTACTTTGATGGATGGATTAAATGTGATTGATAAATTTGTGGTTTTCTTTAGCTCCTGTCCTGTGTCAAAACCCCTAGTCCCCATGTGTATAGAGAGCAATATGTAATAGCTATATGCAGAATAATAGAATTATAGAGTTGTCTAAGCCATCAACCACAATCCTCTGGTTGGTGCAGGAATACAAATTAAAATATTCACAGTAATGGTTGTCCAGCCTTTTCTTAAATTTATGCATCCATGGTCAAACCATTCTTAATTAGTAAATCTTCAATTTTGTGATGGTGGAAAACAGTTCTGACCTTTAATATCTTTGAATAGGGCTGCCATATCCCTAACAGTCTTTTCAAGATTAAATACACACAATGCTTATTATAGGACTTCTTAAAGCAAATCTGAAGTCAAGTAGCTAGCGCAACCTATACTCCACGGCCCTCTTCTATGGAATATGCATCAAGCCTAGACTTGTGTTTGTATGTGAGACGAAGAGTGGGGTAAGGAAGGGGGAAGAGAGAGAGAAAGAGAAAAGAAACAGATAAATACGTTTGTTGTAGAAAAGGTTTAATTAGATTTAATATAAAGGAAGGCCTACACTTAGCATTTTGTAACAGACCTTCAGTGACTTCTGCTAGAAATGGCACTGGTTCATCAATATATCTACATTGGTAAAAAGAAAGAGCTTATTTAATTCAAAATGATGAAAAGAATGCACATTTGTAATAAAAAGCAGAGAAGATAATCCTCATGAATTTTTCACTGAATGTCACTTTGATGAGGACATTAGCTGCACAAGATATTCTTCAAAACAATTGCTAGACAACAAAAAGCTATTAGAAGATTCCAAGAGAGGACATAAATATGTATGCTAGTCTATATACTGCAGAAGAGCCTAATGCTGGGAATGATTGAGGGCAAAAGAAGGAGGGGACGACAGAGAATGAGGTGGCTGGATGGAGTCACCGAAGCAGTAGGTGTGAGCTTAAATGGACGCCAGAGGATGGTAGAGGACATCAAGGCCTAGAGGAACATTGTCCATGGGGTCGTGATGGGTCAGACATGACTTTGCAACTAACAACAACAAACTCTACATATGTGCACATATCTAACTACACTCTTTATGGCTTTTTTTTTAGTTAGACATACAGTACATCTCCATGCTACAAGTTCTTTCAATGAAGGAGTACCATCTTGTGAGACCTAGGAAATGAACCTTCTCTGTCACGATGGCTGCTCTTTGGAGCATCATTCCTCAGGAGATTAGAATAGCCCTGATTCTACCAGCCTTTAGCAAGGTTCCCCAACTATGGGGAGCAGATTGTCAGTTGGACATGCTCAGGCCAGCCCTGCCCTCCTATCTATTAATATTGAAAAGAGACTGAGAAACATGCCACCTTGTATCTCTGCTCCTCCACTCCACCCCAGAGTGTCATTGCTCTGGCTGTGGGGAGTGTGTTTTATCAGTGAGCCCAGAAACAGAAGGCCACACATTTCCCCTCCTGTTCCATTTGCCACCTGCTGTGCCTGAAGGGGAAGAGAGAGAGAGAGAGAGAGAGAGAGAGAGAGAGAGAGAGAGAGAGAGAGAGAGAGAGTTATTTGAGAATATGAACCCTCATTGTATAGTTGGACTTCGAAAAAGCTTTTGACAGTCTTTTGCAAAAGACTTCTGGGTAAGCTTAGGAGTTGTGGGCTAAGAGAAAAGCTTCTCTTGAGTATAGCTGATTGGCAAGAACAGAAAATAGAGGCTAGGAATAAATAGACTAATAATAAATAAGACTTCCAGACGTGGGAGGATAGTCCTGGTGATGGAGTTTTGTTCTATTTTCTTGTGTGACTGAAATGGATTCAATTGTTGCAGCAATTTTCTAGGACAGTAGTAGATAGGAAGCAAGGTAAAGAGCATTAAAAAAAATTCTCTCTCTAAAGAATTTAAAAAATTTAAAACTAAGAATAGAAAGCATTTGGGTTTTCTATCTGATAGGTTTCTTGATAATACATCTTTAATTTTAGTTTTGGTTCTGTGGGTATTCCATTTTGAATGCATAATCTTTAACATCTTATTTGGTGGAAACCTACAGTACTAACATGGTTAACCTAGGTCTTTATATATGCAAGGGAACTCTAAGCCTACTGTTCCTTTCGGCCCTCCAATTCCTTAAATTGTTCCTAAGGCTCAGAAGAGCACATTAGTATCAAACCTTGATTTACAATCCCAGGGGACCCTCTCCGATCGCTAACAGACAAATGCATTGAATTTGAAAAGATTCTTCAAGAAGGCTACATATTCATTATGGTTATTTTAAATGTGGGGAAAGAAAATGTATGCTTTTAATATTAGAGACTACTAGAAATGTTCCCTATCAGTCCCAATCTCAGAAGCAACCCAACCCATACAAAAGGGTTCAAGCTTTCAAATTGATAGCACTTTTCTGATCTTGATGGTGTTATCTAGAAGATAGGACATCCTGTTGCTAAATGTGTGGTTTCCTTAGCTTTTTACAGTGATTGCTGACATGACTTTGACAAGAGACAAATGTGTAGATTATGCCTGCAAAGGATGCATTAATCATACATTATTATTTTGTTACTATAAAACATTTGAACATTTATTGAAACTAAGCATATTTAGCATATATAAGAATAAAATTTTAAAATGTGAAAGATGAATCCAAGTTACTAACAGAAATTGTGCTAAATTAAAAGAATTAAATAGAACAGAATAATAGAGTTGGGGGAGGGGGGACCTTGGAAATCTTCTAGTCCAAACTGCTGCTCAAACAGAACCCTATATCATTCCAGACAAGAGGCAGTCCAGTCTCTTCTTAAAAGCCTCCAGTGATGGGGCACTCACAACTTCTGAAGGCAAGCCATTCCAGTGGTTAATTGTTTCATTGTTAGGAAATTTATTCTTATTTCTAGTTGCTTCTCTCCTTGATTAGTTTCCGTCAATTGTTTCTTGCCTTCTGGTGCTTTGAAAAATAGATTGAGACTCTTTCCTTTGTGTCAATTGAAGTTCCTCAAATATTGGAACACTACTATCATGTTTCCCCTAGTCCTTCTTTTCACTAGACTAGAAATACACAATTCCTGCAACTATTCTTCATATGTTTTAGCCTCCAGCCCACTAATCATCTTTGTTCCTCTTTTCTGCACTTATAATTATCCCCCATCAAAGTGACTAGTAAATATTAATTTAAACAGATAATGAAACTCATTGGCAGATGCAGGAGAAGCTTTGGACACCAGAAAAAAAAATCGGTTGTATACATGTTATATAATGCAAATTCATACAGGAAGCAAAAGCATCCTACATGCATTTGTGTTTATTGTGCATGAATATATGCACAGCAAATTTTACTTCACTTTGCATAGTCAGAAAGTAGAGCTGGACAAATGGGATAAATGGTATAGGTGGATGGGGGAAAGAAACAAGAATAAATGAAGGAATATAACAAAACTCAAAAATAATAGTTATGAGTAAAATAAGAGGGTTAAGAATGGTGAAATCCGAATGAAATACAATAGAAGGGGAAATAATATAAAGTGAGCGGTATTGATTGATAATTGCTATTAGAAAGAACAGGAAGCCCTGTTCATTTTGTATTGTGTAAATGTGGTGTACGTCTAAGTTTTGTGCGTGTGTATTTTACATGTTTGTTAATAAAAAAGAAAAAGAAAGTAGAGCTGGACTGCAAAAACTGAATGACCACTAAATGGGAACAGTGAAGTTTTTGTATCTCTTTCGTACCAGCTATAGGTCATCTGAAGTTTTTCAAGTCTAATTTGGTAAACCAATTTTATTCCTTCACAGAAAAAAAAAAGACACATTTCTGTTCTCTGTATAAGACAATTTGCTGAAGTAGAGCAGCAAATAGCCTCTCATCCCACATTAAGGTCCTCAAAATTATTTTCCTCCTTTTGGCATGTCAGGCAGAAATTTCCAGAAAGATTTCTCACTATTCTTAATAAAAAATACAGTAATTACAAATTTAAAGCCTATTAATTTGCTACCTTTTTATGACATTCCAAACTTAACGCTTGATGCATACTTAATAATAGGTACCATTTTGGTGGGCACATTAACAGGGACATGAAAGGAACCCCCAACTGGACATCTCCCAGGCAACAGTGATGTCACTAGCTAATCCTTTCAACCCGGAAGAAACTTGGTACTTCTAACATGAGTATGATATGATGCGACCTATTAATAGAGCTGGCTCTGAGATTTACTGAGCTAACAATTTGTACTAATTTCAGCATTGACTATAGAAAGCTTCCTTCAGCAGTTACCAAGCTACCAGATACCAGGCTAGCAAGGAATAAATTATCCTGATCCCTAATTCTTCATTGCCCACAGTTTTACCCCAAATCTGCTGATTCAAACGTATATTGTCCTGAAGCAGAGATGCAAAGTTTGTGTAGCATATTAGCAAAGCAAAGCAATCTTGAAGGTTCAATTACTCTGGGTTCAGGCCTTGATATGGGACAAAGACTGCAACTGGTCCTCTTGTGGACAACCTGTGGAATGACCTGGGTAGAGTCTTCCTGATTTTCTCAGTAATCATTGATCTTGGTTTCTTTCCAGACCACCTTCTGTAAGACTGGGGGTACTGTTTTATATGATTATTTCATGAGCAGGTGCTTCCAAACGGTGATATATATAGTGTACTTATGTCTCAGTTTTCTCACATTTTTAATACCTATGGGAAATTATTGAGAGAGGTCATCTATTGGTTTGCAGTGATGTATTATCAGCATGCTTATGATACCCAGCTCTATGTCTCCACCTGAACCAAGAAGGAGATGTGATGGAAGTCTTGACCCGATGACCAAAATAGGATAAAATATGAATCCCAACCAGATGGAATTGTATTTCTATAGACGCTTTCCAATTTCAGGTTAGTTTCAACTATCATTCTGGATGGGGATGCTTTCCTCATGAAAGAACAAAGGTGCAATCTGATAGTTCTCTTGGTCAGCCCATGAAAGCTGGAGCAAGGGTTTAGCATTTCCATGGGCCTCTGGGAGGATATGTACATGTGTATTTTTCTGGTTTTTTCCTAAGAAAAGGGACATTTACTCCTTCTCTTGCACAACTAAAAGTATTGCATTATAACAGTGAGACGACATTCCAAAAATAAGAAGCAGTCCAAGCAAAATTACAGAAACAGTTGACAAACTAAATGATGCTTAACTGATGGCTCATCTTTCTGTTTTTCTTTGATCAATTAACAGAGAATAATGATTCATTCTGAATTTTCCACACACAATAAGAAGTTTGTTCAACATAGTTTGATGTCACAGGGCAGAATTCCCTGCATTCCCTGAACATCCCTTTAGAATGCTCAGGTAAGGCTGTGAAGAATGCATGCAAGCACCTTGGTAGTGGCTGCTGTACTATTACAAAATCAGAAGCAGAAGAAGGAATTATCTTTGGGCAGGTTGTTTTCTATGTCCACACTGCAGATTATTTATTACTGTTTGTTGTTGACTTTGTGTTACATATATGCTTCTTTCATTGTTGCTTTAAAACTCAGCCGAGAATAAAAGAAACAACAAATGCATAAATTTTCTTAGTATGCCCAAGTAGGATAATGTTCATTATAGCAGAGACATCGAAGGAAGGAAAAGTGATTGCTATCTTGTCTTTCTTCACAAAACTGGGCACTCCAAAGACAAACAAACAAAAAAACTATAGCTAGTCCTCCACTTATATCCATTCATTTTGTGACCATTTGAAGTTACAATGGCGCTGGAAAAATGACATACTATTTTTCACACTTCCGACCATTGCAGAATCCCCAAGGTCACATGATCAATATTTGGGCGCTTGACAATTGGCTCATATTTATGATGGGTGCAGTGTCCTTGAGTTACGTGATCGCCTTTTGCAACCTTCTGACAAGGAAAGTCAGTGGGGAAGCAAGATGTACTTAACAACCATGTTAATCACTTAACAACTCCCGTGATTCACTTAACAACTGTGACAAGAAAGGTCATACAATGGGACAAATTTCACTTAATAACTGTCTGGCTTAGCAGCTGAAATTTTGAACTCAATTATGGTCATAAGTCCAGGGCTACTTGTATAGGTTTTTCCATTGGCTGGCAAGAAATCAGGCCCAATTCTAAATAATGGTTCCTTTTCACAGGAAGTAATTCTGGACTATTCTTCATCTGTTCCCTCTAATCAATCATAAAACATGCACCATGTTTCCATCGTTCCCAGGATCCAGCTGAATGTAACCTGAGTTGCCAGATCATTGCAATTTGTCCAGCATAAAGAAGAAATACATGATATTGTGATGCTTCCAGGTTTTACAGGGACAACAGGGGCAAGCAAATTAGATTCCCAGTCCTGGGAAGAGAAAAGATTAGCTGGCTAACAATCTGTCTTTATCTCCCATGATAGCAATAGTATTGTTTTCTATATCCACTACCTCCTGCTTCTCTAGCTCTGGCTGAACTGGAATTCTTTTCATGCACCAGACTGATTGGGTTAATAAATATGCCCTCACTGAAATCCAACAAAAACACTATTATATTCTAGAATAAGGATATGAAGGCTGAGTTCTAAAATAATTGTGGTTCATGCCAAAAGGCATACTGCCTTTAAGAGTCTAGAATATGACTGAAGAAGTATATGGCTCTGCTATTCCTGACATTTACCCTCTCTTCTTACAAACACATGTTTCTTCTTTTTAAAAAAGATGTTGAGCTTAATAAAATATCTCTCAAGATGGCTCCACTCAGACCCACATGCTCATTGCTTGGCCCAGCAGTGAACATAATGCAATGTAATTACACCATATTATATTTATTTAGTTTTAAAAACAGGGAAAGCAGGGGGGGTGATCTCTTCTAGAACCAATGAACTCTAACTTCAAGTTAGGCTACTATTCTACTCAACCAACAAAATCTTACATCTCACTCTAGGCCAGCATTTTTGACATTTGACATCTTTAAGTTACATGTCATGACTACTAGAATTCCCCAGTCAGCATCTTGAAACCCATAAACCTTAATATTGCCATGTTTGTAAAACACAGTTCTAGGCCAAAGAGTTACTTAGAATTGTGCAGGGTCACCTCCTTGATAAATGATATACCCCTCAAATCTGTTGCAACAAAATATGCTGGGAATAATCTGGTAGCCACATTGACTGGGAATTTGGGAAGTTGTCCCAACACATCTGGAAGTACTATGCAGAGGAAGGCTGTTTTGCAACATAGTCATTTTGAGTAATTTTACCTCATTGAGCAGTATGTATTCGATCTCCTTGAGGGTAGGTGAAATCAACCATTACAGTAATAAGTTTTCTTTTAAGATGCCTTCCTGAATTCAATTTCCCTATCACTCTGCATATTTTTATTCCTGACTTTTTGCCATCAAGTAGCTGATGGCTGATTAGCTGATTATAAGGCAGTCACTTTATATAAAAGGCAGGATTTGGGAAGTGTCGTTCGTATGTATGTATGTATGTATGTATGTATGTATGTATGTATGTATGTATGTATTACTTTAAGAAATTAAAGTATCCAAACACCTCAAACCTGTTATTATCTGCCAATGCAACAGCTCTTTGGAGCAGAATGAAAATGCCACCAAAGCCACAATAACAAAAGAAAGAATTGAAAATAAATGCTGATAATCACTGGACTGATGTTCAGTTCCCCCAAAATGTGCAAGCAATCCTAACCCCCTAGCCTTTCTTGCCAATTTGTCAAAAGCATCTTGAGTTTATGTGTCATTTATTAGACTGGATATTATTGCTACACTTCACTATCTGCCTCCAGGACATGTAAGCCGCTACCATTACTGTCAGTGTTGGAGGATGGGAGAAAAGGCTTGGAATGACTGAAAGGAAAGTGAAAGTGTTCAATGGTGATGCTCACTCCTCCCTTCTCTCCTGGCCCCAGCTGTTGCTATAGCGACCAGAACAAAGCCTTTTCTCTTCCTTCCTTTGGAATTGTTAATTGTTTTTGTTCTCCCCTCTGGGCCCCCTTTCTTTTTTTAATTGTCCAGTTGTTTCTTTCCTTATGGGTGTGCCCCTCCTCTGCTCTTTGCTCCCCTTTCCTTTTATTTCTTACTTAGGAGAAACCAGTGGGGATAGTTTTTTTAAAGCCTGTTAAAAGGGACATTTTAACAATGTTCCCTTACAAAAAGGCCAAAGAATGAGTAGGAGAGTTAGAAGGATGAGATAAAGGGCTTTGATGGGCAATCTCACAACAAAACAATCAGCCGCCTTTGACCTCCTGGGGCCAGTCTCCCATGGCTATGTCTCTGGCCTGGGCATTTTTTAGGAAATCTCCACCACACACATTCTGACTGGGGCAGCTGCTCAAAGGTGAGAATAACATGGATCAAAGCCATTTGGACAATGTCTCTGTGGCTTCTGGCCCAAAATGCCAGGATATTTTCATCCTGGAGAAAGTATTAAGCACACATGCGTCCTTGGTAATTTCTTTCACATATTTTCCCTTCTTCCCTTTTTCTTTTACTTGATACTAAAGTTAGAAAGAAGTGAGAAATGACATTAAAAAGAGCTTTTTCTCTGCATAGGAGTATGCACAAGTATACACACATGAGCTTTGTAAATTATTTAGGCACCATTAATTATTGGTCAAAGCCTTCCAATCAAATTAAGAGAAAGGTGTGCAAATAATTCTAATTAAAGCTAATGACTTTAACTTACATATTTTTGCTACTATATTCTGAACTACTAATGGTAATTTCAATTTCAATAATAGCTGTATTTATCTGATTTTGCATAATATGTGACTGAGTATTTAACCAAAATAAAAACCTTGAGCAAGGGATGTTCTTAACATTCTATGCTACCTCTCAGTACTGGAGCACATGCTTTAAATGCCAAAGCTCCCAGGTTCAATTCCAATTATCTTTAGCTAAATGGTAAAATATCAAGTAAGTGATTGTGTGACAGAGGACTGCCCCTCAGATTAACAATACTGGGCTAAAACAGTAAAAAGCTTCTAATGAAATTGATGTATGCCATCATTAGTTTGCCACAATTTTTCTCTACTGCAAAACTGGACTACAACAGCGCTTTTTGAAATATTGGCCAAATCTGAACTGGTTCAATCATATTTCACTTACACCACATTAATTCTACTGACATATCCTAAAAGAAGTGAAATCTCCTTTGATGTAAACTTCCCCTTGTGAATTTGTAGACCCATTTGATGTCATTTTCTGGAAAAACAGTACAGAAGTAGCTTGTCACTGCCTTCTTTCAGGATGGTTTTTACTTTAAAAAAAAAGCTTCCTAACCTAGCCCATAGCCCTGGGTTCCTGGTGGCTATCTATTCAAGTTCCTACAAATACTGGTGTGTTAGCTCAATTTTAGAAGAAGCTATAGAATTTAAAAGAAATCCTAAGATTTTTCTATATATCTATGAGCAGATTTCCCATTCCATGAAAATTCTCTATGACTCATAAACAGAAGAAATTTTGCTTTTTTGTGGCCTCCTCTTAAAATGGAGTATGAGGAACATACCCCTATCGGCTGCTGAGGTTGGTCTTGTGTGGCCACATCTATCAGTGTAACACTTAAGATCAGGGGTGGGCTGCTATGGGTTCGCCCATGTTCAGGAGAACCTGTAGCTAACATTATGGCGTTTGGAGAACCTGCAAATCCAACCCCTGGCTGGCCCCACACACCCCTCCCCTCCCCTCCCAGGAATCTCCATGTGGCCAGTTTTGGATGCGAGGTAAGTGCAGGACCCATGCAAAGGCTTGAGGAGGGGGAAAATGGGCCTCCCAAAAGTTCCAGAGTAGGACCAGAAATGGGCTTGGAGTCTGGGGGAAGCAGTTTTCACCCTCCCAGAGGCTTAAGGAAAGCCTCCGGAGCCTGAGGAAGGTGAAAACCGCCCCCCCCGCCGTGGTGCAGGAGGCTGACATGGCCACGCCCACCATGGCCATGCCCACCCAGCAGCCAGGCAGAGAACACATTGCTGAAACTTTTAATGCCCACCCTCCCTAAGATTCCTTCATCCAATTTCATTCAAAGAAAAAAAAAAACCACATTGCTTTCTCACCCTTTCCTGTGCACATTCCTTTGCAGAAAAGGACCTCTCTGTTTCTCACAGTGAAAGAAACTATTGATGCATAAGAGAAAAATAATTGTGAATTTTTGGCACTGCTAGTGAAAATATAGTGATTTTTCTTTTTTGCTGTGAGAGAAAAGTAAGGAAATTATGGTAATCCATAGGTACACAAACAGCCTGGGTACCCATAGGAGATACATAGGAATCCTTGCAGTTTTCATAAACTCCATGCAGTGGTAGATAGCTTTAAATTCCTCCTTATTTTTTCATTTCTTTCCTTTCATTAAATTTTAGAGCATGAATATACAAACAAGATAATTTTATATATACAATAGCTACTAAATATTGATAAGTTTGACATTTATAAACTTAAATTTTATCATGCTCTTCCCATTTCTCTTTGAATTGAGAATTTATCTGTATTTGTTTCATCTAAAATCACAAATTAATAAGGTGAGAAAGGTATAATACATCTTGATATTATATGTGAATTAAGCAGTGTTGCAGCTTTAATGGTTAATGAGAGTCAGAGTATTGTTGGACTAAGATTATGAAAATATGAACAATTTCCAGCTCAGTCATGAAGTCCACTGAGAATTGGGAAATAGCCCCACCCTCCAGCTTCTAGAGACAGGATGAGAGATAAAATTTCCCCTCTTTCTAGGGCTAGTTATAGGAAAATTCAGCTGGTGCCTCCTATCCAGATCCAAGAGCAGGCAGCTGGTCAGTTGATTACAACATGTATTTATATTGCATCAGAAAAATCCTCCTTAAAAGGAATATATGCATATAGTTTAATCACATACATATGGACTTAACTTATGACTCTCTTATGTAACTTTTAATAGTTGCACATATGGAACCATGCTTTATCCAATGATGTTGATTTATCACAGCAAACGGACAGCTGTGTACTTTGATTTTTTTTCCTATGATGGGAAACACTGCTAGTCTCTAGGAGGTTTTCTGGTTGAGTGTTTCAGCATCCACTTGGAAACACAAGAATAAGAAAATCCTCCGAACATATCTGAAATTGCTTCTGTAATTATTAGCTTTCTTAGAAATTTCTGAAGAAAAGCTCAACCATCTTACAATTGAATTCTCCTGGACTGCATGCTTACTGATATTGCATGCTTACTGATAGCATCATGTCCTATCACCTTAAAATTGTAGTTTATTTTCCAATGGCAACAGCTGTGCTAAAAAGCTACCTGGAAATTCAAATTCCTCACTAGCAGACATTGGGAACAAGAGTGTTTTAAAGGATTTAGATAACATAGTTGCTTGAGAAGAAACAATACAGAAAAGTGCCCTGAAATGAAAAATTAAAGAATAAAAAACTGCTCAATCAAGTGAGTTGTTAGCCATATACTTTGCTATATTTATAACAATTTCTTCAAAAGATAAACATTCTTTAAATTAAGACCTATGCAGTTGGCCTTAGTTGTGGATAGAGGGCATGATGCTATTTACAAGACTTTGAAAGAGAATTAAAGAATTAACATTATCTGAATTCTGGCATCTAGTTCTCAAGTAGGCTGGTCAATATGATGGGGCAGAACACTTTTTACATTCCTTGCTACAAATAACTTCTTCAATAAATGATTTGTACAGTATTTTTATTAAATTGATATGCAAATCAATGATTTTCATTCAAAATACAGTATATTTGAAAATTATATCTTAAGGGCAAATCAGGAAATTATAATTTTGACAGTAAAATCTAATAGAAACTCCTTCCCTGCTGCATCCTTATTCTTGATGTATCCAGGTCAAAGGCTACAGAGGGTTCAGTCATTCTAAAGCAAGGGTGTCAAACTGGCGGCCTGCAGCACCGATGCGTCACATACAAGCCACACCCAATCCGGCTCTGCAAAGGCAAAAAAATGTCATGATACATCACATGACGTGATTGAGTTTGACATCTGTGTTCTAGTGTTATATTCTAAAGGTTTTCCCAATTTTTTTAAAAATCAAGATCTATACTTTTAAAACATTATTTTCATACAGGAAATAAAGAATAAAGCTGTAGATTCTTATTTTGAACTCAGCCTAGAATAATGAGTTACACAGAATATGGTAGAAAGATTTATATGCTAATTTGAAATTCTAGTGACAAGTTGAAAACTGCTATTTAGATGGCAAATCATAATGTAGCTGAGGATTCACTTTACCTCTCCATCTTTTGTTGCAAAATCATTATACAACTGTACTCTGTTGGAATCCCAAACTGATAACTGAACATCATGGTAACAGCACCAAACAGTGTAGTGACACTATTTTATTTTTAAACTGTAAACACTTTCCCATTTTAACCATGAGAGAGCTGCTGCTATTAATATTAACCATATTAATAGCAGCAGCTTCAACAGTAATGTCTTTTAAATGCAGAGTCCCAATTTCATGCCAGTTTCCTTTCCCCAAGAGATGGATAATTTACTGTGGACATCCTCCAAATTTTACCAAAATGGTAAGGATCTAGCAAAAGTTTGATTATTGACAAATAGATAGTGTACAGTTTTAGGAGTTAATTTCAGGAAGAGGGACCTATACTAGGCAGAATTGGCTAGTATAGGTCCCTATATATTTATTTTTGTATTGTATTACAATTGTATTTAATTGTTTTATGACTGTTTGCTGCCCACTTGTCTGAAATAGGGAGCTATATAAAATAACTGACTAAAACTGTTTGTGTGTTTGAGTTGCCTAAGACTGCTGTAATAATTAAAAAAAACTTGTATTTCTTCCTGCATTGGGATGGGCTCCATTCACAAAACTGCTTTAACTTGGACTCCTAATAAACACAGCACATTTCTAGAGGAGGCTATTCCTTCAGAATTGCAGAAATAAGACACACAAAGTTGGGTGGAATGAAATCTGGGGGGCAACATGGGGAAATATCTGGCTTCAGCTCCCTATCGTGTCCCCGGCTAAGTATGGACGTGTGAATCCAGCCACCATAGCGTAATCCAGAAACCAAGGTTAGCTGTGCACTGAGGCAATGTTGAATTCAGCCACTCTCAAAGCTCAGAAGAGGAAGGTGCGGTAGGAAACAGGTCCAAAGCTAAAATCTGGAACCGGGACCCTAAGCTACTACCTCTTTTGAGGCAAACGAGCAATGGAAGCGGGCTGCGGGCGAGTGAGCGAACGGGAGGGAGAAGCGTGTTCCTTGGAAACGGCATGGACGGCCGGCCGGAGGAGGGTTCTTCTCGTTTCCCCTCCCCTCCTCTGGAAGCCTGCAACGCCGCCGCGTGCGATCGCACCGACTAAGCGTCCGCCTCTTGTATACAGAGAAAAAGAGGGAGGGAGGGAGGGAGGGAAAACCGGGTCTGGCCTGCCCCTGGGGCGGGGCGGATTGGAAGACAACAGCCCGAGCCCGACAGAAGAAGCAGCTCGCTGCCGGAGGAAGCCGCGCCGAGTCCCGCGAAGCAATTTAGTAAGTGCCGCCGGCCGGGTCTTTCCAAACCTCTTGCTTAGGCAAACAGTAGCGGAGCGTCTCCCTTTGGGCTCTTGGTGCCTCCTTCCCGCTGTTCGCTAATTTTAACTCTGGGTGAAATTGACCTGCCTTCCGGGCTCAAGCTGAGGCCACTGGCGTGTTAATGGACGCCCCGTGAAATGCCCCAGCGACCTGAGGTGCCGCCGAGTAAACTTGTAGCTGGTGGGATGTTTTTTGTTTGGCAAGAGAGCGCAGACACGCGCGCGCCCCGGCTTGCTCTGTTGCGCGGATTTCGATTTTTATTTTCCGTCCTTCTCAAGACACGTGAACTCTGCCGGTGGAGAAAAAGAGCTCTTCAACTGGAAATCGAATTTGGAGAGGATGTTTGGGTTAACAGTTCCTGCACTCTCGGTTTGCAAACTCCATAGACGGATCTCTACTCTGTTCGCTGGCTATTTACTCTGTTTATGGATGTGTGTGTGTGTGTATGCGCGCGCGCGCGCGCGCGAACCCGCATTTGTACTGTAAATGAACAACACACTAGTGAAGGGAATCATTGATTCCCTTCTTGCAGTGTACAGATCGCCGTCTATAAAAAATGCCCCACGAGAATCAAAAAGAGTCGGTTGGTTAACCTCTTCTGTATATTGCCCAGCTCACTCACTCTGCCCCGTTTTGCAATATTCTGATTTCATCGGGACGGCAGGGAAGCGGCTCCTGAGAAAGGTGTTTTGTGAATTCAAAAGTGGGGCTCCAGTTCAAAATAGGCATTTGCAAAAAGGGGTCCCGTTTGCTCCCGAGTATCTCCCGGAAGATGAAGGGTCGTAATTGTGTCTTATTCGCTCACGCCCTAAATAAAATAAATACACATTATCCCGTTTTCTCCATCGCTCCCCGTGTTTTTTCTTTTTAAATTTGTGCGACTTTCTGTATGAACAAGGAGCTATATCAGACTGCTTCTTGCCCAGACCTTCCTTTTTAGGCAGAGTTCTTAATCGAAGAGACGGAGGGGAGACTTTTAAAGGAGATTCAGAACTACTTTCTCTTCTTCCCATTTCCTGTCCACCTCCTCCCCATCTTCTGACCAAAACAAAACGGCATATTTATAACTGACTAGGGGCACTGTCTCGCCAGCCAGTCTGTGGGGTTCTGTAATACAATGATTTCATAGTCAATGGGGGAGAGGCAGGGTGATGCTCTTGCAGTTGTAGGCACCAACAGAGGTCAGCAAGCATGTTTTAAAATAAGCAGCCTGCCAAGAGGTTATTTCTCAGTTTACAAAGGGGAGAAGATCCAACTGTAACCTAAGTCTGGATTTTTTTTTTAAGAAAAGAAAAACTTGCTTTATTGAAGGAGGTGTCATTCCATACAAGATTGCACCCAGCAAATGTTTATTTGTAGGATCATCAAGCTCTTTCTAAATCACACAGAGTTTCGGCTCTTATATTTTGGAGACTGTTCAGTCAGTTTTGGCTCTTGCCCTTTACTCCACTTTAGTTTAGTTGCAGTATTATTTTATCCCAGTAATTTCAGGGTCTTTCATTTGAATGTATGGGATAAGAGTGCAAGAAATCTTATACATGATGTGCATTTCTAAGGGAGATGTAGGACACAAGACCATAAACATTTCATTGTTGTATGATAAATAAAAGTAATCCTGTTTTGTCTGTCTGTTCTACTTTTGGGTAGTGTCAGATAGTATTTAGAATCAGTTTTACAATAAGTGAATAACATTTGTCACCTAGCACTAATGCAGCCACAGTATTTTGGCTGAAGTTACAGAAATTTTGAAAATCATCTGTGTCCCAATTTTCTCTTCCCTTTTCTGCCTAAAAGATATTATTTTCAGGACTTGTTGTATAATTAAAGTACTGAAGGTCTAATCCTATAAAATTAGTTAGGTATAGCAGAATAAACAGTGGCGTGCAATGCAACAAAATCCCAGTTTATTCTGGGTAGATGGGCTGTGCCTTTGTTTATTATTTTAGACCTAAGTAGCACCATGACTCATGCGAATGAATAAAACCTGTAAGATGGAGGGGCATTCAAGTGTCCTAACCTGTGCTCTGTACAAGAGACAAACTGATGGACATGATAACTATTGCTCCATTGCTCCAGGTTGGGTCCAATCTCTGGGGCAGCTGGGCATGTGTTGGAGTTTGTTCCATTTTGTTAGTGTACTCAGGTAGCAGTTTGTAGAATTGGATGGTCAATAATTGCAAAGTTCAAAGGATGAATATACACACTCATCTAAGACACAAACCTGTTATATGGAATAATAAACTTTAAAGGGCATTTTCAACACACCTTATTTTTGAAATATATACATATAAGATGAGATACATAAGAATTTTGTACATGTCAAAGCTTTTTGGTATAAAATTCCTGGAAAAGCTGTTCATAGTTTAGGAGAACCCACTGGAGTGGCATGAACCAGTGTGATGTAGTGGTTAAAATGTTGGATTAGGACCAGAATATCTAGCCTCAGCCATGGACATTTCTAGGTAACTCTGGGCAGTTGTTCTCTCTCAGTTCAACCTACTTCCCAGGGTTCTTTTGAAGAATATTTGGAATAGGGAATGCTATATACAACTTGAGTTCCTGTAAAAAAAAACCTAGAATATAAATCTAACAAAAATAATTGATTGCCCCTGGAAGGAGAAATCCATAGTATCCTTCGAAGCATAGAGCAGAGACTTGTTTGATACTAATCCTAATATTTCAAGTGTGCATCTCAGAATATTAATGTTCCAAACATGGCTTTTAATGTTGTACAATATACTTTACTCAGGTGCTGAGTTAGCTCATTTTCGGGATCGCACCATAAAGGTGAGTGAACCTTGTAGTTCATCTTGGGCAGCTTTATCTGCCAATTCTTAGGATAAGCATAGCAAATGGAGACCTTCCTCAACATCATGTTTGAATTCACTTCAAATTTTCCTTAGTTTAATAGTTTTCAAAATCTCAGGCTAGGATCTCTTTGCTTTATTGTTTTGCTAGTAAAAATATTTTCTGCATCACTACAGAAAAATTAAAATGGGTGGATTTGAGGCTTTGGACCCAGTTACCTGCCATTAATGTTTCTGCCCCACAGAATTAGCATGGTTGATCTGGAGGTGAGACAAAAAGTACCTGGCGTATATGCTGCTTCCTAAATCCCAAACCTAACCTAAGATTGCATAGCAACCTTTTGAATTTAGTCTTTGCTTTCTGCAAGAATTATTATAATTTTATTTATTAGAATATCATTTTTTGCTATTAGCACTTTTGTTGCTTGTCAGGTCTGCGCAGCTAGAGTCAAATAACACACTTCTAACAAGCAAATTTTGTTCGCTTAGGACAAAGAAAACCATTTATTTGGCAATAAATACGGGTTTTTGCAGGCTTCAGGCATTTTACAGTATTAACCATGTGGAGAAAATAAGGTTCAGATTTATTTGTTGTTATTTGTAAAGTTCTTCATTTGAGTATTGAAAATGCAAGGTCTTCCTAACTGTTCTCTTGAAGTAAACATGTACAGGGAATCCCTGCTTCTGTGAAGAAAAGCAGTTTGCACAACTGACTATTCTCCTCCTTTCACCACTATGGCATCTAGAAATATTCAGTGTGTAATGTGATACCATTATTCTGGGAGTTAACTACTACCCACTTATTGTCACTTGTGACATCTCATTCTGTCCTTAGGGAGCAGAAGAGACTCTTCCAGTTGTGGCATCTAAATTGTGAAATCTCTTCCTGAGGCACTGTTGTGGAGTCAATCTTGACACTTGACTTTTATGGGCAGCTGCCAGAGCCCCAACATCTTGAAAAGGTTGGCTGCTTAAATCTGTCTTTATGTCCACTTAAAAATATGGGCCCATTTTCTAAGAAGTCAATTTAATTGCCTCTGATGTGACATCATTATGGGAATGTAACATCACTTCTGATTTAATTGAAGAGAACTGCTGTTCAGCACCACTACTAAACAAACTCTACCAGGGCTCCCCATCATGAGTCTCGCACACACCTGAGCCATACCTGGAAATCAGCTGTGTCAATGTATCTTGTAAAAGATTCAATCATCCAGGCCAAAAGTATCTTAAAAGGTTAAATCATGAGAACCAGACCAAAGTTTATTAAAACTGAGACATTTGTTATTCCTCCAAATAATTTCTTCAGTCAGAATGAAGATTTGGGGTAGGCAGAGTCAGATAGTCATTGGAAAGAACCAACTCTTGTCATACAGATTGCGGAGAGAGGGTGTGTGTGTTTCTCCCCAAAAACGAAAAGCAACATGTAAAGAAAACTGTATTAATGGTTGCTCAGTCTTCCAGTCAAGGCATTGTTGTTTGTTAAGAGATTTGGAATGAGATTATGTATTGCTGTTATGTACTGAATGAGGACTGGTTGTTTTTCCAGAGCACCGGTTTCTCCTTTTGTGTTTATGTTTTATATTGTTTTATAGATTAAAAAGATTGTTTGTAAATTCTGGCTGGGTTCTGGTGTCATCATTGGCCACTGCCCATCAGATTAGCTCCCTTGCAATCACTTTTTAAAATAATTCTGCTCCTAGAACATTGGCATTCTCACACATAAGGTCTACATACTTCTAAACAGGGTGTTCTGTTTATAAGAAGCATAGTTTATGTGCAGAGTCATATATTATTGTCCTCTTGAGAAAGTCAGTGAGCATTTTCTGGGCTGTCATTCAAATCAATGGAAGCATTAACACAGTTGTTCCTGATGGCAACTGTAATCTGCTGTATTCCTCAAAATGCCTGCTATGGACATGGGCTGTGGAATGGCTTGCAAGTTTGAAGCATACAATATATAAATGAAATAAATGTATCAGCAAGAGCTATTAGAGCAGTTTACCTGAGGAACTAAAATCACTCTGTACAACCACTGCTTCTCTGATGTACTTTGTACTGCCTGGTCCTTGGTGCTGTCTGAGCTTACTGGCTTTCTTGCAGACGTTTTATTACTAAACTAGGTAACATCATCAGTACTTCTCTGGGGACACCTATATTGTGAAAATGAGCCCTCTGATATAAAGTGTGGAGTAAACAACAAGCAATGTGAATACCAAAATAATCTTTGTGTACCATTACATTTTAGGTAGAACACTGTATTGACAGTTGTTTGTGGTACTGTACATGTATTATGTGTAATTTATGCCCCCACACTTTATATCACTCTTTCATGCTTAAATTATAGTTTCACTGAAAGAAAGAAAAAAATCCTACATGAATTTTTAAACAATCGCATAAGCAACTTGAGTATATTGAATTATGTTGAATATATGTGATGATTTTAACTGGAATGATAGCTTCATTATGGGAAATGACAGTCAAAAATAGATTTCTAGGGAACGGGGGTTATGGTTGAAAAATGTACCATTTAGTATTTTAATATTGCTTCTGTGTTGTGAAAAAAGCAGAAATGTCATTACATTTATTTTGCAATCTCATTAGTTAATTAATGTAAGCCAAATTCCAGAAATTATATAGGTCATTTATGGCTTAACATAGGCTAGGTCAGGGATGGAAAATCTATGACCTTCCAAAGTAATTGAACTATAACTCCCAGAGGTCCCAGCTAACATAGTGAAAAGAAATGTTGAGATTGGTAGTGCAACAACATCGAACCATCTCTCTGCTGCAGCACTAGAAAATACTGAATGAGTTTTGCTGCCATTGTTTAACACAGGTTTCTCCATTCAAATTTCCTTTAGATAGACATTGGATTACAGTTTGCACCATCCCTAGTTCACATGGCATGTACATGGAGAGAATCAGGATTGAAATTCAGTATATTTGGAAGATATGATAGGTTATATATGGTGTTTCCAAATCTTGGCTACTTTAAGATAAGTGGACTTCAGTTTCCAGAATTCTACATCCAGCAAGGGAGTTCTTGGAGTTGAAGTTCACACACCTTAAAGTTGCCAAGGTTGAGAACACCCCCCCCCCCACTCCCACCTGTGTTAATAAATCACATTTATTGAAGCAGGTTTTTGGATTTTGGATTTGGATTTATTAGACATTTATAGGCCGCCCTTTTCCCTGAGGGGACTCAGGGCGGCTTACAATCAAAAAGGAAGGGGAGTGTAGGACAATACAAAGGAAATGTGCACAAAAATAAATTAGACAGTAAAACTCAACATTCACTCAGCATTCGGGAGGGCAAAAATAAGATTATCCCCAGGCCTGACGGGCTAGCCAGTTCTTGAGGGCTGTGCGGAAGGCCTGGACGGTGGTGAGGGTACGAATCTCCACGGGGAGATTGTTCCATAGTGTCGGAGCCGCAACGAGAAGGCTCTCCTCCGAGTAGTCGCCAGTCGGCACTGACTGGCGGATGGAATACGGAGGAGGCCAACTCTATGCGATCTGATGGACGCAGGGAGGTAATTGGCAGAAGGCGGTCTCTTTTATTGTTTCTCTTAGCTGCATTTTGTCTTGCTTCATAGTTTTCTCAGACACCTGTCAGAACTTAACCTAGTGTTGCATTGTCACAGCAAACAGCAATTTTTTGCCATAAATACAAGTTTTTATTAGCATAAACAAAGCTGTCAATCTTAAGATAAATTAGAAGAAAATAAATCCTATATGCCTAAATTCACATTGAATGTCTACATGGGATAGTTAAAGCCCTAGAAATTGTATATGCATAGCATATTCAGATAAGTTAGTTGATTTTGTGGTTTATTATAAGCTCAGTAGTCCATGGTTTAATGTAGTTATGTATCAATGAAATGAGTTAATTCATTACCCAAGTTAAGCATCTGTGAGAATACCAGTAATTCAGGGATTAGAAATTAGGTACATGGATTCTCATCTACATTTAAGTGATTGAATCTGATCAGAGACTTTGGATTGTTGTAATCAGTTGACTCCAAAAGAGCTGATGGGTTAGTTAGAGGAAGTGCTAATAAAAGAGCAGGTTTGTAAAAGAAAGGACAGGGATACAGTTTCTCCCTTCTCCTCCTCCAAGATTTTGCCTCTTTTTTCCAGTTTGGTTATTCATATGTGACTTCAGTGTTTTCACAGTAGAATTCAGATTTCTTGTAGGATATCCATTCATGCCACATGGAAAACCTTTCTTAGACTCTACCAAGGGAACTTTTGCAGATAAACTGGAAGATGGGATTGGAAGGAGAGAGCTATTCTTTAAAAAAAAAAATGTGTGGAGATTTTTTGAGCAGGCTGATAGGAATTCTTTGGATTCTTGTGCAATTGACACTACAATAAATTGTCACTTATTTCAGACTATCCTTTGCTAAAATTGTATTCGCCTGTGACCAGATGTGTGTAGCCCACTTACAGATGCAATGCAAACCGTCCTAGCATAAAACTTGGCTGTTTAACCAACTGTTCCCTTCTCGCTAATTGCAGTCTTTGGTGGGTTAATGAGACAATGTTTTGTAATAGTATATTTTGAGAGCTTTTACATCTAGTGTGAAAGCATGAAGACAAACTATGTTATATAGTGGCAAACATTTTGTTGTGCATATGTATGGCATACATGTGACAACACTCTTACAATCCGACCTTGCAGCTATGCATGGAAAATACTTTTGTGTGTGTTAGAAACATAATGTAAATAATGATCTACTCGAGTAAGCTCCAGACAGAGCAAGTACACGGGAGCTGAAATGTCTAGTGCTTGCGGCTTAACTTTGTTAGTTTACGTTTCTTTCTCTCATATTTATATCATGAATCCAAAGCTATGAAATAAGTTTGATTATTTCAACAGCAGTTTTTGGTTGCATCAGTATTGTAGACTCATCCCGAATATTTATTTTGAACCATACAACTGAAGATAGTAGAACTTCCTGAAAAAGTTAGTATAAGATAATATTAGGATTTATGAGACCTGAGCCACTTCCTCTGCGTTAGAAATATGTAGAAAGTGAACTACCCGAGAGGCCAATAATAGTATGACAGTAAAAACACATTATAGAGAACTTACAGCATTCTGTTTTTTATATATTACAGCAAACCTGTTATTACATGGCTAAGGTGTGTGTGAATATTCATATATAAAGTAGGCTTGGACATTGCAAAGACAACTAAGGAGTGTCTTTGTACAGCTGCATGGTGACTGTATCCCTGTAATATAATTCCAGCGTGGCCTGGTTATCGAATAGGTAGGTTTTGCCCACATTTCTATTCTTTTTCCAGATGTTTTGCTTTATGTTTTCTGAAGATATTAATTATAGGTATGGATATAAAATTGAATCATTAAGGACATCCCCCAAATAAGGTAAACGTATTTCTGACCCTTATGTGAATCTGAGAGGCAAGTGTAGTCCTTCCTTCACAACTGGGTCCATATTGAATAGATTGATAAGCTTGGTCTTTACATTGGTTGGGTTCATACATTGCACTAAATCATAGTGTGGTTGATTTGTCTTAGCATACTGCATGAAGCCAAATCCTGTGGCTTGCAAAATATGGTTTAGCTTAGCCTGTTTTGTTATCCTTCCAGTTATGATTTATCCAATTCATCATTTTAAGCAAATCATGGCTTCATTGAGACTTCCTATAATGCATTTATAGTGGGATTTGGTACCACTGGTCATGGTACTTTTTGAATTGCATGTGAAGGCTTGAAGGTTTTAGGTACTCCTTCCTGAATGGGCAAATGAAATTGGGATGAGGCTGGGAAAAATGGGTTAGCATATTGGGCCCTTTTGAGTAAAGTCCCATGCAGCTTGATTCCCTCTACCCTACTTTTTAAATAGCTACATGGATCTACTGTTAAAGGTCACTATTGTTTCTGTGTAAGATAACATCAGTATTATATGGTCACCCCAAGTCAAACTAGAGATACTATGGAAATCTTGATCCAGTACTTGAAGACTGTAGGCATGGAAAGGATGAAACAGGTTGAAATTAAATCCTATGAAGGATTATGGAGTTACTGTTTGTCTGAAAACCATATGGTTCTTTTTCTCCTCTAGTTATAAGTCTGATTGGGTGGCTTTTCCTCTAAAAAACAAACAAACAGGTCTGTAACTTGAGTATCCTTCCTGACTCATAGAAGTGTCGTCTGGCCAAGTAGGTTCCATGGCCAGGAGGGCCTTTGTCCAGTTCTGACAGATGCACCTATCCATTGTGGCAGGATTTTCCAACAGTAATTTATGACTTCCAGTGCTTGGTTGGACTACTGATGTATGGTGTTTTATATACATATAGCTGTGTTTGCAGATGGATTGAAAACTGCAGTTGGTACCAATACTGAAGTGTGCTTCCTGGATGAAAGCCATTCAGCCTTATTACACCATGGCTGAAGGGAGGGTACATTTTGTCCAATTATTTAGTTACAATTCAAAGCCTTGCTTTGACCTTTATGTCCCTTTATTCTTGGGTACCTTCAGGACCACCTTTTCCAAGAAGAACCATCCTGTCTGCTGTGTTTATCCCAGGAGAAGAAGTTATTCATATTTATCGAGAGAAATGAAAACAGTAGCAGTGTTTCTCAATATAGTTTCCATTTTATGAAATAGTCTTCCTGTCCCTAACTAGATTTGTATAGATTTTAGCACCATTCCACAAAGTAGTGAAAATTAACTGTACCATAGGGCCTTTGGTACTTAATCTTACCTATCTTAATGACACAGTAGTTAGTGTAATTAGGCATGATGCAGATTTTGCTGAATTAAGTAAATGATCTGTTGATATAGAAATTGAATGAATAAACAATAAAACTAACAAGACAAAGATCATGCTATTGATTCATATAAAACTCTTACCTTCCTTTTCTCATTGAGAATAACTATATTTTTCCTTTCACTAGATTATGTGCATCTGAACAAAAAGGCCAGTTAAAGATGAGAATGTAGCCTTTAATGCCCTGATTTGTGAAACCATTTTAGGGGCAAAAGGTGGTAGCGTGCTATTTATTTTGTTTCCTGCATGATGGATTGCGTGTGACAGACATAAACTACCTAACTGCCCAATAACTGGAATATGAATTCTTTCACAAAGTAACAAATTAATAGTTTCCCTTGACCCTCTCCTCTTATTTGAAGAGCATCTTCTTATCCCTATTGGGTGAAATATCCCTGCTATTCCAGGATTATAACTGTTTACATCTCCAACCAGATTTCTTCATATGTTCTAATGGGTTTTTATCATTGATATCTTGGTGAAGAAGCTACTAAGTTCATAGTAGCTAAGTGATGGTGAAACTTTTCGACGCCGAGTGCCTAAACCGGAACACATGTTTACGTGCATGTCTGCACACCAGAGCATCAGAAACCTAAAGACCAGCTGGTGCACATGCACTTATGGGCCACCTGGTCTTTGGGTTTCCAGCGCTCAGGCGTACACGAAGACCAACTGGCCGACGTGCATGCACACTCTGGAAACCCAAAGACCAGGTGGTCAGTACACACTGCACCTGGTCTTTAGGTTTCTGGTACTCTGGTGTGCATGAAGACTAGCTGGCCAGCGCACATGCGTGCACCGGAAACCCAAAGACCAGGTGGCGATGGCATGCGTTCCTACAGAGAAGGCTCTGCATGCACCTCTGGCATGCGTGCCATAGATTCGCCACCATAGTCATAGAGTGTCTTTCATTTAATAGAGGAAGAAAAGCTGACTGAATTGGAAGCAAAAACATTTGGAACTTAACTGTGTTTGTGTTAACCCAATCCCCCCCCCCCCCAAAAAAAAATTGTGAGACTTATCTCCATTCCACCATAAGTACAGATACTCCTGCATTTTATCCATCTGCTTGAAAACCATATGTCCAACTGGAATAGTTCAGACTTAACAATGGCCTTTAGTCTGATTTAGGCTACTAATAACAGTAATAAAGGGATGGAATGTTGAGACTGAATTTTCCCATGTTGACTAGAAATTGAAACTGGTGCCAAAACCAAGACAATTGTGGAAGATATTCAAGGCTTGGATTCAGGATTCTTACTGATCCCCTCACTATGGTGTGGTAATAAACTGGATTAGGTTTGCCTTCCTTTAACAAACAATTGTTGGTGTAAAAGTAAGGTAAACTCTTTCCTCAAGCCAAACTATCTGATGATTTATCAATGTCCTCAATTTCTAAGAATCTCAACTATCCTTTTAGATGGATGAAGATCTACTTTCTCATTTTTTAAAAACCAAAAATAAAACTTCAATTTGTTCTCTTCTTCCTTTGCTACTGCTCATACCCTTCAGCCCAAGGTCAAATTTTGAGACTCATCTCAGAACATGAACATTGGGATATGAATTCAAAATTCTCTAATATAAACACATTTTGATAACATAATGTATTCCTTCCATAAATTTACAGTAATGTGCTTCAAGGAGTAGTACCTTTCTAAACAAACTAAAATTTACCAGTGCATTTGTTGTTTAGAATTGCCTTGGGGAAGGGGAAAATATTTACTAGTCCCTTTGTGCAATCTACTGGCCTATAACCTTTATGATGATCAACACAGCTCCTCTTGAACAGTTGGAGGGGGATTAAAGCAGTTGACTGGGATTTTACATGCATGGCTGAATGAGGATGATAGCGGTACTTCAGGGTCTGAAATTAGTGTCTGTTTTCATTGTAGGGAATTCTCACCAGGCAATATTTGGCAGTAAAAAATATCAAAAATAAAAACCAAGTTTCTCTTCTACTGAGACACAAAGGCTGTGCCATCTGTACTATGCTTATCCGACCCTTTCTCAAATGATCTTAATATTTAGACCCCAAGGACCAAATAATATTTCTCAGTGTAGGGCAAATTTAGTCCATCAGTTGTGTGTGAAGTGAAGGATTATTTCCCCCCCCCCCTTTCACTGAATGCCTGGCATAAGATGATTTTTTTTCCCCAGGATGAATATGCGATGTTTGAATAGAACCACAATTCTAAAAGTGTTATTATCTTGTGTAGTATGAGTCAAAACTATTATAACTTTCTTGCATATAAATAAAAAAGCTTTATTTACTTTTTAATGGAAAAATGCATACATTACCAATGAATGGCAAATACATAATGGAAGAGGATATATCTGCATAAGCTTGCATTTTTTCATTTATAAACCTGCATGTATTGATGGAGATTTAGAAATAATAACTATATAAATAGAAATTCAGTACATCTCACCACATTCTGACCGCATTCTGCTTCAACTGGTTAGGATACAGGCAAGCAGTATGTTGCCTTGCAAGATAGCCTCTAGATACAGAAAACAGCATGAGCGTCACTCATGTTAAAAGAGGGCTTTGATTGCCTTTATGAAATACTGGCCAAAATGTCCAAAATATACTGTTAGCAGAAGATGTTGCATATTGTATAACTAAGGCTGATGACATAGTCCTGCACCTTTTCTATATTTCCATAACATTGGAGGCATAAATCAATCTTTATGGGCCTAGACTCAGCATAAACTGATGAAGTGCAAATCATTCTCATTCATACTTGTATGCCTGAATGTTTCAATCACTTTTTCTGTTCTTTTCCCTCTCAGCAAAATGTGACTTATCAAAATATTTTTCTTTCGGACCAGTCACATTCATTCAGAAGGTTGAACAGTCTTCCTTAAAATTCATTCCTGGTTTTTCCATTATTGTCATTTTACTGGAGCTATGCAGCTTCCACTAGCCTATTCCTATTTTATCTATATCTATAATAGCCTGAATGTTAGCCTTTTTTTGTTTATTATCAATTTACACTTTCACTGCCCCCACATGATTATTAATTCCACCTGACAAAAGCAGACAGTCATTCAGATCTTTATGTCTTTTTATATCTATTATGTCTATTATTATTTAAGGGGACGCGATGGCTCAGTGGCTAAGATGCTGAGCTTGTCAATCAGAAAGGTCGGTGGGTTTGAATCCCTAATGCCGCATAATGGAGTGAGCTCCCCTTATTTGTCCCAGCTTCTGCCAACCTAGCAGTTCAAAAGAATGTAAAAATGCAAGTAGAAAAATAGGGACCACTTTGATGGGAAGGTAACAGCCTTTGGCATTTAGTCATGCCGGCCCAATGACCACAGAGGCATCTTCGGACAGCGCTGGCTCTTCGGCTTTGAAACGGAGATGAGCACCGCCCCTAGAGCCGGGAATGACAGGGAACCGTTATCTTTATCCTTTTGCTTAATTTTACAAACTCACAAAGTATTTTTCCTTTTTGTTTTAATAGGTTAATTTGTACTCTTTATCATTTGTCTTACATTTTAAGTGTAATTTTCCATCTGAAAGGGTTTTTTCCCTTCCAAAGTGGTTTGCCATTGCTTCCTTCAAAGGGCTGAGAGAAAGCAACTAGTCCAAGATCACCCAACTGGCTTTGTGCTTAAGGTAGGACTAGAACTCTCAGTCTCCTGGTTTCTACACTGATGCCTTCTAATCACTACCCCAAACTGGCTCCCATCTCAAATATACATACATACATACTGTGTGTGTGTGTGTGTGTGTGTGTGTGTGTGTGTGGTATATATATATATATATATATATATATATATATATATATATATATATATACACACACATACATACATACATACCTACATACATACACACACACACACATACAAACAAACACACACATACATACAATATATAAATTGAAAATTTTTATTTTAAAATAGGATCAATTATCATTTGGTAAGAATATTAGTTTTAAAAAATTCCAAGAAAATATTTGGTTAAACAAAACCATGATATTTTGAGTGCATGTTGGTTTACACCGATAGAAACAGACAGCTTTTTGTACATACTCATAGAGTGTGGTTTGCATTGTTTTATTAATTTTTTGCTAAATTCAAAGTAATAATGAAAATAATGCACATCATGTTAATGCATTAACATTAAAGTGAAAATAATATAATAAAGATAGAATGCATTTGGCTATGACATTGTAACTTGGTTTCTTTAATTTGACTTAAACCATAATCTGTGGCTCAACTGTTTCAAATGTCTCTCCATCTTCAGATTAGTTTCATCAAACTAACACATAGGTAAAAGTGATGATTAACAGATTTGGCTTTAATTACTCAACTCAGATTTAAACTGATTTAAGAATATTCTATACCAATTTCTCTTGACTAGAAACAGATGGGAAGTAAATGGAAATTGATGATCATAATGTGAGGAGAGATTGTTCAGAATAAAATCAATTCTAAACATTTTCGTTCACTTAAAAAATATCCGAGAGGAAAACAATATTGTGTTGCTCACTGTAAGATAAAATCATTATTCCTTTGGATTCCTAATATAAGAGGCATTCATTTCTTGCATATAGATTATGATTATTGTCATTTCAATACCTGTGATGTTACTGATGATTTTGATGTTATCTGGCAGGGAAATGAAAGCAAGCAAACAAACAACCAAGCTCAGAAAGTTCAAAGAACTTCTAATTAGTTCAATCCTAAGCAATAGATATTCTCTTCTATTGGAATCAGGAAGAATATAATGCACGTAATTGATAATGGAATTGCATTAAATCATCATCTTATCACCACTTGTGACAATTGAAAGTAGTACCTACAGCTAGTACATATGATTATAACCTGTAGAATTGTGCAGCTATATTTCAGTCTAACCTTGTATTTGTTTTGATTTTCTGTGCTAGAGGCAACATACCAGTAGTAACTGGAAGTGGGAGGGGGGAGCAATCGTTACTACTTTGACATGTATTAAATATGCCTGTTGTATTTTTTAGACATCTTAAAGATCAAAGGTAAATTACTAGGCAATGATCTGCCAATCCTGATACGTAATCTATTTGTCTTGGCACTCCTTTTATTTCTTTATGTATACTGAGTTTCTGTAAACGCAGTAGGAAAACACACACACACACACACCACCTATGAAAAGGATATAATTAAAGTGGCATGGGAAGTCTGTATGGAATGAAATAGGTTTTAATGTTATCTATTGACCAGTCGTTAAGGTCAGCTGCATTACACCACTCTGTCAAAGAACATGGTAGGTAGAAAAACGTTGGTCTCTGCCCAGAGAAGCCTACAGAATGATGTTAAGAAAATGAAGGCAAAGATTAAAAAAGAAAGGAAAAAAACATGTCTCTACAGCTCTGCACCTGACTGGAACTGGACCATGTGATGGACTTGTGGGTGTGGGGCAAGTTCATGAACTCTCAACTGGGTGGGGGAAATCCAGGAAGCTCAGATTCGGGTTTTCCCAGATGTACCAACATGACTCTCTTAATAAATTGGAACTTTGAGCAATACTTTGCTTGGACTCTGATTTGATTTGGGATGTTATTTGGAATCCTGACATTTGCATCTTAGGTAACAGACTATTCTGAAATGAATGTATAACCATGCATGTACAGAAGTGCATAGCATTTCATTGCTATCTGTCCATCCATCCACCCATCCATCCATCTGACGTCTACAAAGATTTTATATTAAAATGTTCATATGGAAACTGTTTTGAGAAGGGCTTGAATACATTTCTTAGGGAAACGTATCAGTGAAAAAAGGTAGTTGAACAGAGGATCTTTAGAGAGACATGGAGAGCAGTCTTGGGGAATCCTGGGTAGATAACGAAGTATCAGATCTTCTGCTACTTCTAAAGCCTGTCTGTTCATGCCAGAAGTTGAGAGAGCAGTTTTGTTAAGCTGTTCGGCCAAGTATTAAAAAAATAACATATTAATGAGGAAGAGGGGGAAGGGGAAGTGGGGGGGAGAAGCCCAGGAGCCAAGGAATCTGACCTTGGTGCAATTTCAAAGAAGGGAAAATTTTGTGATCCTGCTGGACCAAAGCTGCTCTGTCCTTGGAATGCCCAAGGCTAGAGTTATAAGAGCCATCCATGGATGTAATTAGAGCCTCCAGGTGGATGAGGTCTCTATGTTGATGGAGCTCC
This sequence comes from Thamnophis elegans, assembly GCF_009769535.1. Taxonomy (NCBI): domain Eukaryota; kingdom Metazoa; phylum Chordata; class Lepidosauria; order Squamata; family Natricidae; genus Thamnophis; species Thamnophis elegans. The sequence goes on from NC_045545.1 coordinate 52,494,018, forward strand.
TGTTTCCTTCTGTGTTGAGGTTATCCACCCTATTCTAATCTTATCTGGAGGTTAGAATTGCTCTCTCTCTTATTTAAAATATTGGAAGTTAGTTATATTTTGCCTTTCCGGTAAAAATTCAAGGTAGCTTAGAGAAAAATATTAAAATGCAGTTTTCATTTTTGTGTAATCCTTTCTTAAATATTTTTGTTAAATAAAAGATTAAAAATGAATACAAACTGATATAAATTGAAAAAAAAGAAAAGAGGAAGAAATTAAAGAAAAAGATAAAAGTGCAAGGAAGGAAAAAGAAATAAAAGATACAAAGAAGTGGCTTCTAATTTTTTTTACAACATTTTAAAGTACAATTATAAATTGAACTCTGTGGTTACACTATAACTCTTTTCTCTCTTTTTCTTTCTTTTTCCTGCACCAAGTCTATAAAGAGTTGCTTCTTGTGCTGAAAGCCACAAAGGGGATTTTCAGGCACAACCTCAATTTTATTCCATATTCTCAGTATGGCTTGTCTAACATAATGATTCTAAAAATCCACATTAACATTGTTGTACCACAAATATCCATGCCACCCAAATCTCTGGTCATGTCCTTCTAACTCAGAAAAAGCTTTCTGTTTTTCAGCAAAACCTACTCTTCCATGAAAAACAAACAACAACCTACAAAATACAATTTCAAGTCTGGGGAAACCAATCCTCCTCTTCCCCTTGCTTCTTGTAGCACTTTATGTTTAACTCCTGTTTCCACCCCCCACCCCTAAATTTAGATGTATCTTTTTGCCATTGTTTAAATGGTGCATCAGTTGTCAAAACAGGTATTGTCTGAAACAAAAAAAAAATCATTCTAGACAAAATATTCATTTTTATCACAGAACTTCTTCCCAGCAATGGCAATTGTAGTTTCTCCCATCTTAACATAACATATTAAATTTCATTCCATGTATTCACACGAAATAATATATTTGAGTTCGTATTGATCTAGTGTCACCAAGATATTTTACCTTCTTCTCAGTCTTAAAAGACAGTCAATTTTGTTCAGGTCCCTATTGTTATATTTTTGTTAATATCTCATCTTCTGCTTATTAATCCTGAAACTTGCTAATGCATCAGATTCTTTTAATTTGCCTATTAATATTTCAATTTTCATTAAAAGGCAGTTTTCATACTGTCGCATACTTGTAGCAGATAAATAGGGGAGGTAAAACAGTTTAAAAACAAAAAATTAACAAGTGACATTACAAAAGAAAATGTTTAATTTGTATATTAATATTTCAATTCTCATTAAGAGGTAAGAAACTTCCTGCGATTGGAAGTTAAGGAATAGCCTGGCTTTGTCTACAGATCACACAAATTGATAATTCTTGGAGTGGTATACTAATATCTTGGAAGATCATAATATGTTTGTAGAGTCCATGTCAACATACAGAAAGGATGAATTTTGGATATTGGAAGGACATATGGAGTGTGTGGGTGTGTGTTCCACTTCCATTGCAATTGAACTGACTAAACCTGGCTTGCACATTGTATGTTGAATGCAACCCCCCACCCCCAACCAAACCCATTTATGGCCTCAGTTCTTTGAAGCAATTGACTCCAAGTCAGCTTGGAGACAAAGACAGCTGTATCTCTTGGGAACATATCATACCAGAAAACCTATGTCAAGGCTGGGAGCCAGAATACATCACTGTGGGGGGCAAGTCTTAGAGCTACTTTTAACACTTTTCACTTTTGTGGATATAAGCTGTGGAGGAGATGCAGAAAATTGCCATGTCTTTTAAAAGAACTCAGCATGACCAGGAGCCCAGCGGGGCTGCTGGCATAAAAAAGGCACCAGTCTACCAAAGTAGTCCCAGCTGAGCTCACTTAAAGTAAGTGTCACCTTTAAAGAATACTAGTACCTTTCATGCTGAGTCAGAAAGAGACATTTATGGGGGTCTTCTGAGCAAAGGGGAGGAAAAATTGATTAGTGGGGACACAAGGAATATGGATTCTGATGGTGCAAAAGCTTTCCGGCACTGTTAGCCAGCAAAGTGTTCTTGCTTATAACTTGAAATCTTAACAGGCAACAGATATATATAGTTGGAGTATTGGTTCTGCTTTAGATTCTCAGCGCTTCAAGTATCAGAATCTTTTAAACTACAAGGAATATTCAGGGATTTGCTTGCCCCTTTAGACTTGCAGCAACATGATTTAAATGCAGAGCATTTAGTGGTAATACTAATAAATGTATATGCCATCTTACTCCCAGTGACTCTGGGACTCTTGATTCTCTAGTGAAAACTAGCTTTTTTGAGGCTCTTTTTGTTGTTACACTTAAAAGTTGGTAGTCCTTTATATAACACAGCAGCAACAACAGCAACAATAACAGTTGCACAGAGATGGAAAGGCTTACAAATTCCTACAATGGAAGTGTGGATGCTGAAGTTAATGGAATTAGCTGAGATGGCAAAATTGACTACTTTGATTAAAGAAAAAACTTTGTTCAGCTTGGTTTCTAATTGGAGACCGCTGTTGAACTTTTTGCTTGAAACTGAAAGAAATGAAATTTACATTTTGGGGTTTGACAATTACATCCTGTTCATGATTATGTAAATACTCTATATTATTATAAGGTAATGTATTTTATATTTATATCTGTGCTGAAGAAAGTTGGAGGTTACTTTTTTATTTTTTTCTGCACTTTTAATTTTCCTTATTTCTGACCTTTAATTTCCTTTTTGTTTCTTTCTATTTATCTCTTGTTTGAGATGTAATAAACTTTTAAAAAGTTGGTAATCCTTGAATAATCAGAGACCTGTTTAATTAGCTTTTTTCATAAAGTGCCACAGAACTATTTGTTTTGTTTCAGTTGACTAACAATGCCACAGTTTTGGTAAGCAACATGTCTCCAATTTTTCATTTTCCTTGCTGTAGCACAGCTTTGTGTGGTCCCTTTTCCTGTTCTAGACACTGTTCCTGACCTTGTAATTCTACTAATCCATTTTTATGCCAGTGTAAAAAAATTCAGTTTAACTTACATTGCAGTGCTAACCTGCAACACTACCAGATCCTAGCCCATATTTTTGACAAATTATAATGCTTATTATGACAGACAGGGGGGTGTTTTTAAATATATGGTGAATAATTAACAGTATTTAATGTAACCAATGTATAAATCAAGGTAATGTTAAGATTAAATGAATACCATTTTGGTGTTGTTTGATCCTATTCAAAAAATGAGTTGTGTTCACATTTTACAGCATGACTTTGGCAAAAGACTAAAAGATGAAATCTGGTTCTCAATTCTGTTTTGTGCAGCTCAACGTGAGGGGTATTTGAGGTGATTAGTGCATCGCATCTTGGAAGATATCCCAGATCATCACCACAGTCCTTAAAAAACACCCCTCTGTAAGTCTTTAATTAATTAACTCTTTTAAGTCTGCAATACTCCAGTAAGCCCTGTTGATCGCCAAATAGAGAAGTATGTTCACTGCCTTGAGTTCTTTATAAAAAATAATAAAAGCGGGATAAAAAGTATTTAAAAAATTGTGGCTTCTTGAAAAACACAAGGTTAAGCAAATGATGGCCGCATGATATGTGAACCAGTCAACGCTTTTCTGAGTAGACATAGATGTGATTGCACTGTAAGGTTACTTGTGGATGGGAGAACTGGCTTGTTGTGGCCACTTTATGAATTTCAAACTGGGGACTTCCTCATTGTGGTGTAATCTGTGTTATATTAGTGTAGACAAAAAGTTCTATTCTGAGGTGACCACCTCTGAATGTGCACATTCTGCTACAGAGACCTTGATTGCTGCAGCTAAACATTTTAAGATGTTCATTGGCTCAGTGTCCAATTGCAAAAATAGCACTAAACACTTCCACTTATGATTCTCTCCCACACTCTATTATGTGTGCCATGGTTCCCCAGAACAAATGCCTGATATCAGCATTGCAGATATCTGGACTTACAACTGTGGGCCTCTGCTTTCAACAGGTTGACTGAGGAAGAGTGGCCAAGGCAGCTTGTTGGCAAGCGCAGCAAGCAGAACATGCAGGGATAAGTAAGGGTGGACTGTGAGGAATGAAGTGGCGGGGGAACAGGTGCCTTAGGAACCCTAGAGACACAAAGAGCTGTTTGTCTGTAGACCCAACACTGAAGAACAAAACACATGCCATTCTTTCAAACTTTAGGGTGGGTTATGTGCAACTGAGAGCCAGTAAACAATAGAAAGGCAAAATTTCCTTCCCTGAAAATTCTCTTGGTTTATTGCTGTGCAATAAAAGAAACTTAATTTTCTACAAAAACCTTGGGGGCCCTTTCGTGTTATCACCCAGACACCAAAATAGAGAAGAATTCCTCAAATAGATAGAAAGTATAAGCTCACACCCTACTCCCCTCAGCAACCAGCATAAATTGATGCAATTCTTTTGGTGAGTAGGAGTTGGAGTAGAAGACAAATCAGTGATAAATCAAGACAGTTATATTAAAATACCCACTACATCTTTGCTGTGAACAGTTACTTAAAACAGACTCAGGATGAAATATCCTTGATGTGGAGAAAGTGATTAGACCATATGTCTTTTTCTGCTAATCTTATTCACTTTTCTAACTTGGTACCCTCTGAGGTTATAATTCCAATTATTCCCAGTCAGCATCTCTTTCAAAGGCATCGATTTGGAAGAGACTGATCTGAGATATCTTCTACATAAATTAGGTTTATGCATTGCACCAAGCCAAAAGATGATGGATTTGGTTTTGCCATAGCATGTCATATGAAACCAACCATTTTGGTTTATTATTCATAGCTCAAATGTGCTTTGGGAACATTGCCTTCCTGGACTTTGCTTATTTGTTGCTCATAGTTGGATCTTTTAATTTTTCCTTACATAAAATATTTGAAATATTGTAATGTTTCTGTAAGCAAGTACACATGCAATGGAGGTCTTGAATATGAATTTACCATTGCAGGTACCATGGAATGAAGCAGCAGAAAAAAGGTAAGACTCCCTCAAATTGAGCTTGACTTCTAGTGGTTACACATGGATAGGTTTGTCTGATTTTCTTGACAATTTGGAAGTGGTTTGTGATTGACTACTTCTAGATTTCTTTGTTGTTTCACCTCTCAGTCCAGACTGCAACTAGAATTCAAAAGGAATCTTTGTGGAGCTTAAGGCCAGCTCTAATGCGGTCTCTGTCTCTCTTTTGTAGAAGATTTTTTTTTCCAGAAAATGAGTTGTACCTTAGAGGCATTTATGTTCACACATTTTTATTAAGAAATAAAGTAGGTTTTTTTCCAGGTTTTGCTCAGCATAATGAGAGAGCCCATTTATTGATTTTTGTAATTCTGGGTTATAGTATAGCATCCTGTAGGAGCAAATCAGAATAGAGCTGGAAGGGACCTTGGAGGTCTTCTAGTCCAGTGTTTTTCAACCTTTTTTGTGCAAAGGCACACTTTTTTCATGAAAAAAATCACGAGGCACACCACCATTAGAAAATGTTAAAAAAATTTAACTCTGTGCCTATATTGACTATATATAAAGTAATTCTCCCACGCCACACCTTACACTATGTCACGGCACACTAGTGTGCCGCGGCACAGTGGTTGAAAAACACTGTTCTAGTCAAGCCCCTTTCTCAAGCAGGGGACCCTATATGATTTCAGACAAGTAACTGTCCAGTCTCTTCTTAAAAACCTCCAGTGATGAGCACCCACAATGTTTGAAGGCAAGGCAAGTTCCATTAGTTAATTGTCCTCATTGTTAGGAGTTTCTCCTTAATTCCAGATTGCTTTTCCTCCTTGATTAGTTTCTATCCATTGTTTCTTGTCCTACACTCTTGTGCTTTGGAAAATAAATTGACCCCTCCTCTTTGTGGCAGCCTCTCATATATTGGAATACTGCTATCATGTCCCCCCTAGTTCTTCTTTTCTCTAGACCTGCCAAACTCAAATCCTGCAACCATTCTTCATCTGTTTTAGTGTCCAGACCTTTAAATCATCATATTTGCTCTTCTTTGCACTTTCCCCCAAAGTCTCAACATCTTTTTTTGTAATGTGATGACCAAAACTGTATGCAGTATGCAGTAAGACCAGGTGTGGTCTTACTAAGACTTTATAAGTGGTACTAATACTTCATGTGATTTTGATTCTATGCCTCTGTTTATACAACCAAGGACTGTATTAGCTTTCTGGCTGCTGCTGCACACTGCTGACTTATGTTTAAGGTGATCTCCCACCAAGACTTCAAGCTCCCTCTGACAGTCACTGTTTTTGAGCCAGATTTTGCCTGATGTGTACTTCTTGTACCTTTTTTTTTCTTGCCCAGGTTGCTTTACTCCACATTAAATTCATGTTGTTGGAGAGGGCCCATTGTTCAAGTTTGTCAAGATCTTTTTGCATCCTAGCTTGTCTTCTGGGGTGTTGGCTATTGCTGCTGGCTTAATGTCATCTGCTAAGTAGTGGCTTATTCAACCAACTGTGGTGTAGCGTGATATGAGAATTTGGGCTTGTGTTGACTTTTGTGTCTTATATTATGCTACCACAGTAAACTTATTTTTTGAAGAAAACACCTCTGTTGAGCCACTCCTATTCTTATTTTAGTTGGGATGTGTGTTACATTTACATTACAATCAATAAACAAATGATTGACATTTTCTCTATGGAGATGCCCCTTAAATGGGTCATTAGTTCATCTAAATGATGTCCTCCGTTTTAGGAAATGGTAATTTCTTCCTTTCGCCTCATGTCCTTGTCATGACTAGATGCAGTGTGAAATGGAAGGAAATCTTCCTGGATTCAACACTTGAAAATGTTGAATTGTGACAGCTTCCCGCTTGTTCCCGCAGCCCAGCTGCTTAAAGAAAAAAAGCAGGTGTAAAGTACATACATTTTTATGAAAATGAAGGCAGAAAGAATAGTTTTCTGTTTGGTTGGATTTAACAATCCCCTGACAACCTTCATTGAGGGGAGTTGCCATTACAGCAGTTTATGTGTTTCAGGAATAAATGAGACATTAGGTCATGTTGTATTGTTTTGTCCCCATTGTGTTGTTTCAATTATCTCTCCTTCTAGACAAATGCCCTAGTCATTCAAATTTATCTTCATCTATTACTCTTTGACTAGTTGATTCTGTCTCACCGAATGTAGCTAAATACTACTTTGCTGTCTATAGTGTTTGCCATAACTTATCATAAGTTTTAGATGCTGTTGTATTCAGACAAATTGATTATGGTACTTTTTTTTTGTTTTATTCTATTTAAGTGTAATTAATTATTCATATTTAGCATCCACAGCTCTGTTACTGTTTAAAGAAGAATTTGCTTTATATTTGAATTTACTTTGGAAGTGGTCTATGACACTAATAAATTAAGTTTAAAATGTTTGAATGGTCACTATTAGCAATTTAGCAATTTATAAATTTATATGCCGCCCGAATCCCGTAGGACTCTGGGCGCTTACAGAAACAAAAATAAAAGTAAAGTTAAAATAAAGAAAAGATACAATTTAAAAAACAACACACCAAACATTCCGTTAAGTGGGGAAGGAACTTGATCAACAGCCCCAGGCCTGCCGGAACAGCCAGGTTTTCGTGGCTTTTCGGAAGGCCGAGAGAGTGGGAAGGGTCCGGATCTCTACGGGTAGATGGTTCCATAGGGCCGGAGCAACTACAGAGAAGGCCCTCCCCCGATGGGCCGCCAACTGGCATTGTCCGGTCGACCGCACCCGGAGAAGGCCCAACCTGTGAGATCTTATTGGTCGTTGGGAGGTATGTGGCAGGAGGCGGTCTCTCAGATATCCAGGTCCTAAGCCATGTAGGGCTTTAAAAGTAATAACCAGCACCTTGAAGCGTGTCCGGAGACCAATAGGAAGCCAGTGCAGCTCGTGGAGGATAGGTGTAACATGGGTGTATCTAGGTACACCCGATATCACTCGCGCAGCTGCATTCTGGACCAACTGTAGTCTCCGAACACTTTTCAGGGGCAGCCAATGTGGAGCGCATTACAGTAATCAAGCCTTGAGGTGACGAGGGCATGAGTGACCATTTGAAGTGACTCCCGTCCAGATAGGGCCGCAACTGGTGCACCAGGCGAACCTGGGCAAAAGCCCCCCTGGTCACAGCCGACGGGTGATGTTCTAATGTAAGCTGTGAATCCAGGAGACACCCAAGTTGCAGACCCTCTCTGAGGGGTGTAAGATTTTACCCCCCAAGCTAAGGGATGGAATGTCTGGACTATCCTTGGGAGACAACATCAATAGCCACTCGGTCTTGTCTGGATTGAGTGCAAACTTGTTCGCTCCCATCCAGACCCTGACAGCCTCCAGGCACTGGCACATCACTTCCACCGCTTCGCTGAGTTGGCACGAGCGGACAGATACAGTTGGGTATCATCCGCATATTGATGATATTTAATCCCGTGCTGGCATATGATCTCACCCAGTGGCTTCATGTAGATATTAAATAGGAGGGGAGACAGGACCGAGCCCTGTGGCACCCCATATTTGAGGGGCCTAGGGGTCGACCTCTGTCCTCCGACCAACACCGACTGCGACCTGTCCGAGAGGTAGGAGGAGAACTACCGTAAAACGGTGCCTCCCACTCCCACCTCCATAACCATCGCAGAAGGATACCATGGTCGATGGTATCGAAGGCCGCTGATAGGTCAAGAAGCACCAGGATAGAGGAATGTCCTCTATCCCTGATCATCGGTCAGCGCGACCAAAGCAGTTTTGGTGGCAGTAACCAGGCCTGAAACCCGACTGAATGGGATCCAGATAATCTGCTTCATCCAAGGTCCGTCGGAGTTGAAAGGCCACCACCTTCTCAACAACCTTCCCTACAAAAGGGAGGTTGGAGACTGGACATAGTTATTAAGGATAGCTGGGTCCAGGGAAGGCTTTTTAAGGAGGGGTCTTACCACCTCATCTTTCAGAGGGTGCGGGAAAGATCCTTCCCAAAGAGAGGTGTTAACAATCCTCTGGAGCCAGCCTCGGGTCACCCTCCCTGCTGGTCGAGACCAGCCAGGAGGGACATGGGTCCAGTAAGCAGGTGGGGGCACTCACCGCTCCCATGGCCTTGTCCACTTCCTCAGGAGCGACAAGCTGGAACTCGCTCCAAGAAATCCAATCAAGGCCCTCCCCGCATCTCGGCTGGCACTGTCCAAGTGGAGTCTAGTCTGTCCAAATCCGAGCGACTTTGTCCGACAGAAACTGAACAAATTCCTCAGCTCTTCCCTGTAAGGGCTCTCCCGCACCCCTCCCTTTCAGGAAGGAGCGGGTTATCCTAAATAGGGCGGGCCGGGCGAGATTCTGCGGATGCAATAAGAGCGGAAAAATGAGCACATTTTGCCGCCCGTATCGCCACTAAATAAGTCCTAATAAGGCTCTTATTTGTGTTCAGTCAGATTCGGAGTTACTAGTCCTCCAGCGTCGCTCTAGGCGTCTCTTTTGGCACTTCATCTCCCGGAGTTCCTCGGTAACCAGGGGCCCTCCTGGATCCACTGCCGTGGAGAGGCCGCAAAGGCACAATCCGGGTCCAGAGCCTCGGCCGCCACTGTATTCCAAGCAGCGACCAAGGACTCTGCTCATTACTCATTACTCTCCAGATTAACTTTTAATCTAGTGTGATTACTTTAATAAAGAATGTTGTGGTTTTGAGAGTTAAGATTGTATTAGAAATAGTTTATCACGCTTTTTAAAAAAATATTGATAGTTATTTTAAAAAGACAATGATAAAAAAACAACACAAACTAAATTCAGAAATGAAAATAGAAAGTGCAGGGAAAAAGAAAAGAAGAAAAGAAATATTTAAACATGTGATTTTCATATAACAAGTACAAACTCAGTATTATACAACCTCTGTAGGTAAGGTTTCATGCAAGTATCTCTTCTTCCCATAATCCATCTCTTATTTATGCCCAAATCTGTACAGGTAGTCTTCAACTTAACAACCATTCATTTAGTGACTATTTGAAGTTATAATGGCATTGAAAAAGTGACTTATAAGCAGTACTCACATTTACAAACATCACAGCATCCACAGTCACCTGATCAAAATTCAAGTGCTTAGCAATTGGCATGTATTACAGATGATTACACTGTCCTTCATGGGGTTATGTGATCACCATTCGTGACCTTCCTGGCTACCTTCTGAAAAGCAAAGTCAAGAAGGAAAGCCAGATTTGCTTAACAACTGTATGTTTCACTTAACAACTGTTGTGATTTGCTTAGCAACTGTGGCCAAAAATTGTAAAATGGGGCAGAACTCACTTAACATTGTGCTGCTTAGCAATGGAAATTTTGGGCTAAACTGTCATAAATTGAGGACTACCTATAAATCATTAACATTTCATTACTGATGAAATTATTTAGCCTGGTAATGAAACATCTGCAAGAAAACAAGCTCAGAGAGCACCAGGGATCCCATATTAACATTTCAGTTTTGATGTCAGCAAAAGTCCAGAAAGGGTTGCCAGAAGTTTATAGAAACATGTCATGTCTTATTTTTCATTTGGCCAAAGAAACCATCTCTATATTTCCTTCCCTTTGCTTCTAGGAATCTTAATCTTTGTTTCATTAAGATACTGTTACAGGATTTGATCTCTCTTCAGGGTTTCTCCCATCTCAGGGACGACTTTGTGGATTTTAGATACCTTTTTGTAATCCAATAAAGAATCATCATCCATGTCATTCTCTTGACTTATCTTTTCTATTCCCTTTTAAATGTGATCTCTTTTATAATCCACAATGTTTTCAGTTTCCAATATTTTAAAATTTCTTTAAGTTCTAATTTTTCAGCATCAAATAAAGTTTATTTCAGCTTACTCCTGTAGATTTTTCACGGTATTCTCTTTCAGATCTGTCATTTTTTAAATATCTTTTGGACATAGGTCTATCCATAGAACACTTGCTAAGTACTAGTTTCTATCTCTATTTAAAATATCTCCTGAAGTATTTCAACTGTCACATTTTCTTTTCATATTGTCCCAGTCCCGATTAAAAACAAAAACCAAATCTTATCTCTTTTTTTTGTCCTTTTTCCTTTCATGCGTGGAATCTTTAGTCCTTTCTAGTGTTCAATTTATAAAATCATAAAATCACGGATTTCTGTTATGACTTAAATTAGACTAAACAATTTAATTCCCACAAAGGCACTGTTTAATTTACATAATTATTTGCAAATGCTTACAGCAAAAAATCCTAATATTTCAAATCTGTCTGGTTCCTTCCTTCATTTTATAGCCTTGAATTAAGATCATATTAGCTTTTAATTTTCATTTCAAATTTTTAAAATTCTTATGCTTATGGCAAACTGAAGGCTGAAGGCAAACTCACCATGTGCTTTGCAAACAATTGAAGACCTCTATTAGCCTTAAGGTAGTTAATTTCTGAAAGTGATTAGAAAGTAAGTTAAGACCTCAGTGTACTTGAAAAACTCTGCCATGGGTTGAGAGTGTGATGATTTTCATTGTTTCCCTATGTTCCAGACCTGTGAGAAACAGCTATCTTGTGGTGTCCTCATGGGAACATCATCTAGAGCCCAACTGGATTTTAGGTAGCACTTGCTGAGTCATTAACTGAGGTCGGGTTTGGGGCTTTGCAATCCTTCAGTATGTTTGTTTCTCTTCTAACAATATACTGAAACAGACAATTTTTTTGTTATCTGCCTCACAGGACTGAGGAAGGACCAGTTGGTAACTTTGTACCTGCTATTCTCAGCTCATACATTAAAATAATAAATGAATTAATAATCAGATAGCTAAAATACATATTCTGATGGAGACTCAATTTAAGGCTTGTTAGACTAATGTTAAGAAGGCCAGATACTGAATTAGCTGAAGATCCTAATATTTGCAGTTGCTAAGAATGGCTTGAGTTTTAGGTTATTTTGACTATTCTCTATTCCTAGTTAAACATGATAGAGGATATTCATGTAGCTCTTTGTAAAATGGGTTGTCATGTGTAAAATGCCTGCAAAGAGCTAAGAGGGTCATGGATAAATGTATTCATGTGTCCATAAGTATCTAAGGCTATTTGAATAATCTCCTGTGCGCTGCTTGGAGAATCCAAGCATGGGTTAACTTCTGTCTATCTGCCCAGAGACTGAGTGTAAATTCTTTGGCCATGCCTTCTGCTCTCCACTGAGTCCAGTTTTCAACTCAGTCTACCCCAGTAAGGATGTATCCAAAGATTTTCCAGTTTTTGACCAGATTTTCTTATACTCTCAATATTTTATTTTATTTTTCTCTCCTTTTTGTTTTTAGGTCTAATTTTTTTCTTCGCAGCTATTTCTCTTCAGGAGCAGGCTGTGTCAGAGGTGTCTCCTACCCGCCGTGCGCGATTTGGACAGAACCACCTCAGCTGCTGGGAAGTGACTGGCCCAACTGGGTTGCCAGTGGGCCATCACCATCTCTGACTGCCAATTTGGTCAGGCAGCTTTGGCATTGGTTCTGAACTTCGGATCACGCTGCAATGTGGTGGCGGGCTTTTCCCTCGTGCCGAGAGTGCAAATTCAAATTCTTTTCTTTCACGCACTTTCGGCTCCTGAATTGCTGCTTGCCTGTTACTCTCGCAGATCGCTGCGAGTGCGTGGGCAGATCCTGTTCGGGGCGCTGACTGGATCACCATCACCCTTTATTTTCGTAGCAGCGCTGGAGTCTTTGGCCAATGCTGGTCATACTCTGTGAATTTTAGATCTGCTTTGGCGCAGGAGAGCCGTGGTGGTTCACACACTTTTCTTCTATTGCAATCAGACTGCTGATTGACCTGGGCGCTGCGGAGCCCTTGCGGTTCGTGCCATTTTCATCTCCACAGCTATCAATCATGGATTAATCATGAATAGTCATGTCAAAATTATTTCATTCTGCTAGCCAGCATAAAAGAAATGATCTGGCTCTAAAAAATTTCTGAATAGTAAAATATTTTTGTGGGGAATGATCCTCAAAGTTTAGATTTATTTGGATTGGCCTGTAAAACTCAAAATTTCCTGTAACTGTAATATGTGATAAGGATTAACAGGATTGAAATTAAATTGTCCAATGTGGATTGAGTATACAAAAGCCTTAAATATCATTTACAGAAGGAACATACATTGCTTTATCATGTCAAAATTGACATTTCAGTGACACACTAAGGGGTGCAGTCTAAGGAATAAGTAACGCCAGAGCTATTTTATACATATTTAACTTGTATAGTTAAATGGCAGCTGGAGCTACCTTTAGCAGCTTTTTTTTTACAAAAGACCCAAAACTATGCAGCAGTGGTTGGATTCAAAAAAATTTACTACCGGTTCTGTGGGCATGGCTTGGTGGGGTGTGGCAGGGGAAGGATACTGTAAAATCTCCATTCGCTCCCCACTCCAGGGGAAGGTTAATGCAAAATCCCCATTTTCTCCTGATCAGTGGGACTGATCAGGCAGAGAATAGATGGGGATGGGGCCAGTCAGAGGTGGTATTTACCAGTTCTCCGAACTACTTAACATTTCCGCTAACGGTTCTGCAGAACTGGTCAGAACCTGCTGAATACCACCTCTGCTATGCAGGTTTGGACCAGGTTGTTACTTGGATGTGAAGACTACCACTTGGGCAATAGGTTGGACTGACAATAAGTTGGAAAAGCACCATGGCAGAAGGTGGAAGACTTCTTCCATCTTGTTATCAAGAAAACTTTACAGAGAGGAAAAGAGTTACTTATTTAATAACTAATTTATTTAATATTTATTTAAAATTTATTATTTCATTGCTTTGTAAATGGTATCTAAATATCAGAAAAACACAATATTTAAACTCTGCTTTCTGCCTTTTTTTGGAGTTGCCACAACCAGTTCATACATGTATGTTAATCACATGATGATTAACAATGATCTCCATGTGTGAATGAGGCAACTCAGATCAAACACTACAGAGACCTTCATATCACCTTACAATGCTTTGCAGTTGATTTAATTCACACATTCAGCTGCAAACACCTCATTTTGCATAATCAAGTGGTGACATGCTTTTATGAAGCAGCCTTGTTTTCTTGTATAGGTCATTCAAGCTTTCTATATCTGTTTTGTTCCTATAATACAGCAACTAAGCAACAGAAGAATATAAAAATCCCTTATTAGAGCAATATCATTGCTGGGAAAATTCAGACACTATTACTACTAAAATATACCAGGTTTTAAGGTCTCCAGGTCACTTGGTCAAGATTTTTTTAAAAAAATAGTGTGAAAAACATGCTGTTTCATTTGTAAGAAAAATATGTAACTAGATCAGTGATTTTTTAAAAAAATCGTTGTCAGGGTCCCTTCCGTTTTTTTAAAAAAATCGTGGAAGACCCAAAAGATCTTTTGTTTGTATGGATTATTTATTGATGCTTACCTTATTAAACATTCAAGGATGCATTTGCAAAATATTTATTGAATCACATAAAATAACAATATTAAACCCATTAGATACTAACCAATATTTTTCATTAAAAAACCAATATTTTAATGAATACAAATGAAGGTTGACATTGTTTTAAATTTTTGCAAATATCTTTCATAATTGACAAATAATTTTGATTTTTTTAGATTCCTGAGAGGTCTTGGAAGATAGGACTACATTTTATGACACACTGATCTATATAATGCCAGTAAAGCCAGAATCTAAACTTGCTGGTGTGCTTTGATGGTATTTCTTTAGGTATCTGGATCTTAACCATACTCTCAGGCTTATGGCTAAATAAATCTAGTTTTTTTTTTAAAGCAATTTTGTCTCAGGGGTAAGGTATCAGGCTAAAAAGCAAGAGACATGAGTTGAAGTGCCGCCTTAGCTATGAAAGCCAGTTGGATGTCTTTGGGCAAGACATTCTGTCTCAGACAAACCCATCTCTCAAGGTTTTTGTGGGGAAAATAGGATGAGAAAGGTGCATTGGATATGTTTACAGCCTTGAGTTATTTGTAAAAATAATAGCAATAGCACTTAGACTTATATACTGCTTTACAGCCCTCTAAGTGGTTTACAGAGTAAGCATATTGCCCCCAACAATCTGGGTTCTCATTTTACCGACCTCAGATTGATGGAAGGCTGAGTCAACCTTGAACTGGTGAGAATCGAATGCTGGCAGTCAACAGAATTACCCTGCAATACTGCATCTAACCACTGTGCCACCACAGCTCTTATAAATGAAGGTGGGATGCAAATAATTAAGAATAGTGTATTAAGGAGATGATAAACCTCATTGCTTTCTTACATTTTATGTGAGGTATTAACAATTACTTTAAAACAATGTTTTTTAAAATACATTTTTAAACAAATGACTGCCGTTTGATGTAATTAAGCAAGAAGTATATATATACATAATGTAAAGATATGATCATTTATAAAGGTTAGAGTATAGTGAATTGTGTATTGTGCATATGCAAACGCATATACTAGTTTAAGTCATCTTTCCTGAGGAATCAGCCTCTTAAGTGAAGTAAGGTTGCAGGTAGCTGAGATTGAAGTGAAACAGCTTTGTAATGTTCTTCTTATTATGTTGTAGGCTTGTTCTGTGATATCTTGAGATTGTCCAAAAGATTTGGCCCAGAATTCCTTATTTTGTTCTAGAAAAAGCATAAGAATATAAGATCTGAGCCAAAAAATCCAGAATCTAGTTGGCACCAAAGAAATACAGAAAATGGTACATGTCTGCTGTTGTGATGTGGCTATCTAGATTTTTGCAGTTCAGGTACAGTGTTTCTAACAAAACTATCTAATAAAGTTAAAGATATATTTGTAAACCAACTAAACTGAAGGACATTTCCTGATAAGACAAAGTAAAACTGGCATTACACCTGCAGTTAGGCCTTGCCCAACTATCAAGATTCAATGGCACATTTGATTGTCTGCAACTTTTTTCCTCTGTTTCTCTTTTTTAACCCTCACTTTCTTTATCAGCATCTAATGGCATCAGCTATTCCATCTCTTTTTTAAAAAAAAAACATCACCTTTTACTTGAAATTTGGTAAATAATATAGTATGCCAATCCACTTGCTAGGAGTGGACATACCTTTTCTCTAATGTAACGTGAATGATTGCTTCCCCTTGCCCTTCATTTCTTGTATTTTTTTTAAAGAAAAACTTACAATATTTTGAACTTGGCTGTTCCTCTAAATCATTTTTCATTCCTTGTAAATATGAGTATGTGTAGGTTTAACATTCCTCATCATTTATGAGTTTACATGAGTGAATCAAACTAATTTCTATTTGCAACATAGAAATAACTTATTTTTCCAAACAACAAAACTGACATTTCTTGAATCTGCTAGCTACATGCCACACTTCAATTCACTGGGGTTTTTTCACCCTTGACTCTCGTTGTCCATAGTCAGTATGAGATTTCATACAAATGGGAACCAAAGATTTTCATGCCTAATCATTTTATTTTGTTTAGAGTCATGTACAGCTAGTTGAAAGTTGCACCTTATCACGGAAGATGTTATTTCCTGATTTCAGATCTTGAGATTTTCACATGGTGCCAGTTCTAGGGTGGATATTTTGCTGCTGGCACTGGAACCACCCTTGCACAATAAATAGAAGAGATAGTCAGGCTTTGACCAGGAAGGGTGGCAGTGCAAGAGTGAGAATAGCAGGATGTATGCCACAAAGAAATAACAGTGGAGGGGTAGAAAAGTTGCAAAGCCACTGCTGAGAGAGTCTGGCACCATTCAAAGATTTCAGTTTAGGTTAATAAATAATCTGACTCAGCCTTCAGAGATTATTCTGACTAGATATGCAAATTTGCCTCTGAGGGCAAGCTCCTTTGAGAAGAAAAATTCCACTGATATGTAAGAAATAATGCTAGGTATTAAGTTGAGAGGCTGATGCAGACATTATTGTACTCTTTCAGTGAAACATAGATGGATTTCTTTTGTGTAGGGTTGTTGCCAAGCAGCAGCAAATTGTCTGCCATTCTAGTTTAACTCAGAATCCCAACTAAAGAATTGACCAGTGTTGTATTTCTTAGAATTGAGTACATCATTAGAATCAGAGTTAGCTCAAGACTAATGTGTGAATCCATCAAATTGCATTCTGTCACCACCACATCAGAATGATTAGGTTTTTGGTCATTTGAAATGCTCAGTGCCAAAATGTAAGCAAAATGAACCACATGAACATTGAATGTGGCCTTAATTGGTATAAAATGACTTTAACGTATACATATGACCGTACTGCTGAAATATGATTCTTCCTCATAGAGTTCTCACACTCACTCAGAGTTATTTGGTAACTATAAAAGAAAAAAAGCAGACAAGAAAAGCAGTCTGCCTCAGCTGGGCTTTTTCTTCCCTCTCTCAGTCCAATCCCTATAGAACCATTAATACCAGCTAATGCAGTGTTTCTCAACTTGGTGACTTTCAGTCCTGTGGACTTCAACTCCCAGAATTCCCACAGCCAGCTATGTGGCTGGGGGATTCTGGGAGTTGAAGTCCACAGGACTGAAAGTCGCCAAGGTTGAGAAACACTGAGCTAATGCATGGGAAGGAATTTAGACTTTTTTTTTTAAAGCTATATTTCTTTAATAAGAATTCTACAAAAGTTCATGCTGCTAGTAAATTATTTTGGGGGGTTGTTTCCCCTGAATGGTAAAAATAATAAATAATTTGTGGTGATGATTGTGATTGGAAACAGTTTATTTTTGTTTAAAAATTAAGCATTATTTTATAGAGTTGCAGGTAAGTCGCCTGTAACTAAATCTTAGTTTAATAGAGGATGGAGTTGTATAAGTCACCCCTATCTCTGAGATTCCTCACACATAATTTGTAAGAGGAATATGCCAATTCTGGCATCCCTATTTCAAGGTTCTTGCTACGGAATTCTTCTAGAACAGTGTTTCTCAACCTTGGTCACTTGAAGGATGTCTGGACTTCAACTCCCAGAATTCCCCAGCCAGCGAATGCTGGCTGGGGAATTCTGGGAGTTGAAGTCCAGACATCTTCAAATGGCCAAGGTTGAGAAACACTGTTCTAGAAATACTGATGTAAAAATTGTCGGTTAAGGCAAAAAGTAAACATTTTTTAAAAGAAGGTTAAAAAAAACAACCAACCAGCAGCTGGATTTGCATGGATCAGTAGTCCACTTGGTACAAGCAGCTTTGTGTGCTCTGCCTAGAAAGTAATTAGCTAATTTCACACTTACATTATACTATAATGTATATAAGTTTTGACTAAGCATGCAGTATCATTTTTAAACTCTGCTTAGGGCTTCATATGATGGGCCCATGAATTTACCATTTAACTCTCAGTGTCCGATTTGTAAAGTAAAAATTATTACAATGGTACAGCATTCTGTCAAAATGAACAAAAAAGATTGCTGATCATAGGAACCTTTTACATATCAAAGCTATACAAATGTCAAATATTTAATAACATGAAAAAAACCCTGTTATGCTGCTGTCTTGAGTACTTTACTGCTTGGCTTGTTTTATTATCCACACAAGTGTCAAATTCTGTTTTAATCTTGTTAAGAAAGTCTCAGCCTCAGCTACATCCTTTCCCTTTGTCTGGTACATTAGAAGACTTTGAGCTCTGCTCCCCCCCCCTTTCAGTGCAAGAAAAAGAACATTAAAAAAGGCCTATTACAGGAAGACATTTTCCATGTGCCAGGCCAATTGTCCCATTCCCATTGTTTGCTGTTCTGAGCAATTCTTCCCCCTCCCTTGCCTTTTGTGATAACTACCTGATACTATTAGAATAGGGAATGGACCTATTGCTGGAACAAGCCTTGTAACAAGTATAACTGGCTGTATTTTTGTTCAGCAAACCATGTAATAAAAATACAATGAGCCTCCTTTCAAACACACACCTATTAAAGCAGCAAGCCCATTTTAAGAGTAAACTTCCAGTGGTACAAATGCTAAGTACAATAGAAATCTGACCCACTGGAGGATTGAAACTTTCCTTTTGTGTGCTCTTTTAAAATGAATACATTTTCAGCTCACCACCAGCTGATTGTTCTTGATTCCCCATTGTCTGGATGACAATGCAGTCCCCTTACATGGCTACATACCAGTGAGCGAGCAAGCAAGACCTGCAAACAAGAATATGGCTTTCTTTCCCCCTTGGCATAATGGGGTTATGCATTCAACAGGGTTTCTGAAGTAATAAGGACTGGGACGAAAGCACAAGCTTCTTTATGTTCAATTCATTTTCATCTCTGCTCATTGTATTTTGCAGGACAGGGTGCCCTGAAGATCCTTTTTACATTTCTCTCATGCTGACCTTCTGCAAACCCTTTGAGTTGTTCTGTAAATGAATGGTATGATAACTTTAGGAAAGTGGCCTGAGGCTCTGCATGTACAATTTACTGCAGTGTGGAGCAGTCTGCCTTGCTAACTGTTTCTTGGCATCTGGAAGAGAAAAGTGTATCTACTAAAGCTCATTTTATTCCTGTTGCATGCAACATTGATGTGTCAAAGCAACAAATACAGGATGCTTGCAAATGTAGCTAGGACCCCTTGTTACCAGACCCTGGCCTTGACATATAAAACCATCGAAATCTCTGGTAATGATGCCTCTGGGCCAGAGGTAGGGGTAAATATTCAGGACAATTTAAACATTGGGATGTGGAGGTGTCCTACTTTAGATGAGAGAGAGAGCTCTATTTAAAGGGGATCCTTATTTAAGCCAAATCAAGTTAAAAATAAAGCAACCTTTAAAAAGAGGGCAGGGGTCATAAAGTTCTCCATCAGCAGTTAATGCCTAACAGGAAGAAGATATAGGTGCACAAGTCTTTACCAATATGTTTTATCATTTCAGTCAATTCCTGCAATTGTTCCTTTTTCTCAGTGTCTCTGAGTTGATATTTGCCCTATCTGTTTAAATATCCTCCGGGTATGATGAAAGAGTTTAACCTTTGTAAACTTGTGTCAGTTATATCCTCCTTTCTTGGTAATCCATTTTCTATATTATTTTATTATATTTTGCTTATAACATGAAATATTTAGCCAGGCATTTAATTTACTAATTACTTCTAACTGCAATTTAAAAGTTCTTTTTATTCTAATGAAAACAAAACCCACTAGGATCCAACTAAAGTTCCCATAGCTGGTTGAAAATGCATGACAAAGCATATACGCTGCCATAATAAGGCCAAGAAAAGATGATAATGCTCCTTGCTTTGACTTTTCTCAACTTGTCACTTTCCAGATATATTGGATTACAGTATAACTTCCATGAACCTCATTCTGTACAAGCATAGCCTATGCTTTGGGAAGCACTGTGTTTTAAGGAAGCAATTCCATTCTGAATGACCTTAATGAACTAATGAATATTACCACTGTTGACAAGGAACACAGTTATCAAGATACTAAATATACTTACTAGAATTGCATTGTAGTTAACAGGTTCTCTTGCTTAGCTTCAGTAACATGTTTCTGTGAATAATCAGTCCTCATATAGTTCACTTTTATTGATACTTCAAAACATTGTATGCTGGAAGGGAACACACACACGGGCACACATCCACCACCACCACCCACCACCACAGCAGTAATCCTTATGGCAAGAATTTGAGATATCTTTCTCAAGTTTTTTTAAAATAGCTAATTTAAGGCCACAACAGATTAACATGTTTCTTGAGTACATAAAGAATATATTTTGTTACAAAATTCCTTATTAGTTTCTCCTGCAGTGATTATGAAAATGAATGCTTAATCTCTCCTCCAGTGCTATCCCTCAATGAGATTGCCTAGATGCCTGAGTCCTGCATTGCTTGGGGTTCTTCAGATGGATGCATTGCATCTACTCCTTTTAATAAAGAGGAGTGTATGTGACATCTTCCCATACCTTTTTGTTCTTATACAACATCCTTGTTTCTATCATGATCATAAATAGATTTACCGTGCTTTTGTTCTTTAAACTACTCTAATCGTTTTTCCTTATATACAATACAATAGCAGAGTTGGAAGGGACATTGGAGGTCTCCTAGTCCATCCCCCTGCCTAGGCAGGAAACCCTATACTGTTTCAGACAAATGGCTATCCAACATCTTCTTAAAGACTCCCAGTGTTGGGGCATTCACAACTTCTGGAGACAAGCTGTTCCTCTGATTAATTGTTCTAACTGTCAGGAAATTTCTCCTCAGTTCTAAGTGCTTTTCTCCTTGATTAGTTTCCACCCATTGCTTCTTGTTCTACCCTCAGGTGCCTTGGAAATAGTTTGACTCCCTCTTCTTTGTGGCAACCCCTGAGAAATTGGAACACTGCTATCATGTCTCTCCTAGTCCTTCTTTCTATTAAACTAGACATACCCAGTTCCTGCAACCGTTCTTCATATGTTTTAGTCTGCAGTCCCCTAATCATCTTTGTTGCTCTTCTCTGCACTCTTTCCTATTATGCATGTGCAGGTTCAACCCCTGTGTAACTTGAAGTAAACTCCATTGTACACAGAAAGATTTATATATGGGAAGTGTGCATATGGACATAGATAAAAACAAGCAAAATGCATCATAGAAAATACTGTAACTACATATTCAATATTATTTAGTTGTGGGATCAACATGGAAGCCATATAGCAATTCCTTGTATTATTTGGCTGTTTGGATTTGGATGTGCTGTCTAAATCTTCTGGATACCCACCAATTAAAACAACAACAACAACAACAAATCCTCTGGTTGGAAGTGTATTCCATCAAGAAAATCCAGCATGCTTGTATCCTCCTAGCCATGTCTCCTGAACACAAGGTAAAACAATAGGGACAAATAAAGACCAAGATTCTCTCCTTTGACGTATCATGCCACAGGCAGAAAGACCTATATTGTTATCATCCAGAGAGAGAAAGAGAGCAAGAGAAAGCTAAAGGCTATAGTAATCAGCTGGCATGTCTTATAGATGTATGTTTGGGGGGGGGGGGGTGAGTTACTGTCACTTATCTGTGTGCCTCCCTAACACATGGATGCCTTTGTCTTCCTAAGATGAATCTGTTTCGTCAATGGTGGACTGCAGCATGGATAGGGGCACACAGGACTGAAAATGGAAAAGCATAGGCTTCTAACCGGAATGGCTGCAGGAGCCAAAAGCAAATGGCAAAGGAAACCCAATAGCCTGAAAAGCACAATGATTTGTTCATAGAAGGGCAGGGAACTGAGATAAAAAGCCTGCTAAGATCAGAAACTCTGGCGTGCACAGTGCCTCATTGTTCAGCTGTCACACTTCCCTTTACTTTATTGCTTTTGTCCAACACCCTATGTTCAACTTCCTTTGTCCCCCATTCAGTGTGCTGGCTTTTCATTACCCAGCCAGCCCTGTTGTTTTCATTTCTTTTGTCTGAAGTTCCTGAGAGGAAGGTTTTATTTTCAGCAGTTTGATTAATTCACAGCTTGAGACAGGCTTTGTTTGTTATGTAATTACTGCCCTGTGCTTTTCCAGAACTCCAAGTGGCAATGATGGTGGCACTTGGCCAGTTATGATGGCTGCTTTTGCCCCTAAACCTTTGTGCTTCTGCTGTTTTGTCTTTCTAGAACTAGAAAATTATTGTGTGGCTGCACAATAGTGCTTTGCTTCTGAGGGGTACAGAGCAAGATTTTCTTGCCTTAGTGCAGGAAAAATATTGCATGTCTGTTGCTCTGCATAAAATACGTATGGGGTATTTAATTTTGCACCTGATTTAATAATTGACTCTGTCATCAAATTCTGACTTTGTTTTTAGTAAATCAGTCAATGTAGTCTTCTAAGGCAGGATTCCCCAATATTTTTGTATGTGCAGAACCATTTAGAAATATAACTCTTCTTCCAGATGGCTGTCTTAAGAAATTGGACTAGTAAATAAGATAGCTATTATGAAGATGTGACTTGTTATAAAGGATGTCTCCAGAACAAAGCAGAATCTGGAATTGAGATATAAATGGGAAACCTTATATTTGAGGCTTTCTAAATGTACCCCAAAAGTTAAATGTCTGGATAGTATTCAATATAAGAGAACATAGACTACTTTGTTACAAACTTCCCTAATGCAAGGC
The DNA here is from genome assembly GCF_009769535.1 of Thamnophis elegans. Classification (NCBI taxonomy): domain Eukaryota; kingdom Metazoa; phylum Chordata; class Lepidosauria; order Squamata; family Natricidae; genus Thamnophis; species Thamnophis elegans. Next base: position 52,516,954 of record NC_045545.1, read on the forward strand.
TATCTTATGTTATTTGAAATTCTAATTATTATTTCTATCTGTGCAGGAACTGTGGTGTGAGAGCTTGCATAGGTTACCGATGAATGTATTGCACTAGAACTGAGGAAACCCAGATTTAAATGGACCTTCATGAAAATCCTGGGCGGTCATTCTTTCTGATCCAAATTACTAATTTCTTGTGCTTTGTAGAGAAGTTAGAGAAATGCTGGAGGCAAGACAGAAGATAGATTTAATTAGTAAGGAGATGTGTAATTTAGCATATTCATGCACTGTGCAAATTGGAGTCCTGTTCTGTTGATGAACGACACGTGTCTAAAAAGGTTCAATGGAAGTAACATCCATCTGATTATTTCTGAGCCTGCCTGAAATCTTGTTATGCTTGGTTTCACATTGGAACCCTGGTCTTTCTTTAAAGTGAGTGAAGTTTATGCCCCTTCTTCTCCTGCACATTTTCATAATCTTTTGATTTTGTTTCCCTTGTCATCCAGGATGTCCATGAGGAGCCTTGTCTCTCCTCAGCTGGAGCTTAATGGAGCTGGGAATATGGTGAACTGCACCATTAAAACAGAAGAAAAGAAGGAGAGCCATTACAAGTTGACTCAGGGGGAGGCTCCTTGCACATCACCTGGCTCCAACAGCCCCAGTAAATCACCCTTGCCACTGGGTGACTTCGTTGATCCCCTAATTCTCCCACAGGTGGGCCACCTTCTCTCAGGCACGTGTGTACATGAAGCATATCTTGTCACTCCCAACAGGGACCCAGTCACTTTTAACTTAGGGAAGTGAAGCATTTTGAAGAGAAAGGGGGGAGGTGAGAGAAAGAGAGAAAGCTCAGTGATCTCCTCAACTGTTAAATAAGCTCTCTAAGTCACCAGCCTGGTCTGCAGCTCCTTCGCTACCCTCTAGAGGTTGTTTGGACAAACCCTGCTTGAAAGTAAGACTGTGAAGATAAGCATATCTGTTATCCTTCCCTTTTTAATTTCCTGCAGGGTGCTGGTGATTGACAGTGGCTCACTATCTTTCAGGAATCTGTACCTCCAGTGGACAAAGCATTAGATTCCAGGAACGCTGTGCTCGAGCCTGCAGTTAGCCACCAGGAAAAATTGGATTTCAATAAAAATCTAAGAGAAGGTAGGAAGGAAATTCTACAGACATGATATTTCTCCCACACACATCCAGACCAAGAAGTATATGCATCCATTTACAGATTGTTTTCTTTGGGCCTTTCTTCTTTTACTTGCTGGGAAAAGACATAATTGTGTACTAGAGTACTTACTTTGGTATCATGGGGCCCATGATATTCAGACTCTGGCAGTGTTGTGGAGCTGGGCTGGTGGGAGGGGTGAGAATGAAATGTCTTTTTTTATTTATAAAGGCAATGACATCATCTGGCAACAATCATGGGCTTCCCTATTCCCTCTGAATTTAGCTACAATCCTCATACTAAGAGAGGGGGAGCTGGGAGACATTCCCAAGAAGAATATATTGTTGTGAGCAATTCCTGTTATAATGCAAAGTATGTTGGGGGTGGCTTGATCTTGAATAGTCAATTAAGTCCTACTGAGATTGAAAAGGTCTGCTCCTGGTGCTGAAGAAAACTATTAAAACTGGACACAGTTCATGCTCCACTTTCTCATGCAGCCTCCACTCCCCCCGCCCCACGCACAGACTTCACCTCATCCCATCACTACATGTTTTGTGTGAATGATTTCAGGATGGGAATGCAAATTTCTTCACTGTCTTTTGCCAGATCTTTATACTGTCAGCTGTAAATTTAAAATGAGTTTTTTAAAATTTTGCTTTAACTTAATACAGGTATGTACACACTTTTGGGGTCCTCACAGTTCTTGCATTTTGAAGCTTTCTTTTGTAGGTGAGGAAGGACTTCAGGATAAGCAGTAATATTTTAAAAATTTTAAACTATTGCAACACTGGCCCATGAGATGGCCAGTTAAAATCCTCCAATTGCAAAATTAAGCAACATTGTAGGATGTATAGTGTTACATTAGACAGACAACTAGCTTGCCATAGAGAAATGTAGCTCCTAATGCACCTTTATAAATTTTTCTTCTTAGAGTGGATTCTTGGTTGCTGCTTATGAAAATAGCTACATTGAAAAAATGTGTGATAATTTTTAAATGATTATTTTTGCAATATAGCTACCTTGAAAATGCGTAGTATTTTAAAATGATTATATTTGCTCAATCCCATTAGATTAGAAGTAACTATAATGTTATAAATTAAATAACACTAGATTTACAGGAGTCAGGGGAATGTATGTTCTGTCCCAATTTTTGCATTCAGATGCTTAATTCAGTTAATCAGATGCTTAATTAAAGCAAATTTCTTTAATGATCTTGGTCTGTCCTTGTAGTATTATCTACCGCCAGCCAACCTTGTCTTCATTTATGTTATTATGCATTATGATATTAAAAAAACCTATTATATTTCTCAATTAAAAACCTAGGCTGTCATATTTTCTTTCAACAGTGATGCCGACCATTGAGAAGTTACTATCCAGTGAATGGAAAGAGAGACTTCTAGGGAAAAATCCTATGGAATCCAAAGAGGTAAAAGGTGAGCAAAGAGTTTAGCTCAATGTGAATGTGCTAATGCCCAGAATAGATAAAACTAACCCAATTAGAATTTAAAACTCTTCTTTTTTCTACTTATTTAAGCTAATTCAAAGCCAAAACATTTTTAAATTCATACCATCAGAATTCAGAGAATTTTGGTTTATTTTAAAGGATAAAAAATAATTCAATCCAAGAAGTGGTTTCCCATTATGAGACCATATAATTTCCCCCAACTTTGTACTCTCCAGGCATATCCCTACATTTTGATCCAGCATGCTAGTTAGAAATTAGGAGTTGTATTCCAAAGTATCTGCCAGGCACCAGGATGAGAAAGACTGAACTATTCACATAACCACATTGGTCCCAACTATGTGAGAATTAATCTTTTAACAAATTGATATACAATTCTGTGGATTTTTGAGTACAATTATCTGTCAATAAAAAATAAAAATGAACTGGTTTGGATCCTGTGGAACTGTAGCATCTACACAAGCACCTCCTTATGCTTTCCAGGATCTGGATTTCCAAATGTAAAGTGCATTTTGCATGACTTTTTATGTCAGGCCTATGGCTTGCAAAGCAGGTCTCCCCTGTTTTCCTTTGTCCTACAAAGGAAATCCCCTAGATTTTTTGATACTTGCAGGATATCCTCTAAGAGGGCAACCTTAATGTTTCAGAATGAAATTTCACTATTTCCCTCCTCCCTATTAATCTCTTCTCTGTTTCTTTTGCTTGATCCAGGAACCCAAGAAAGCTTGGCAGAGAAAGAATTACAGCTGCTGGTCATGATTAACCAGCTGTCCATCCTGAGGGACCAGCTGCTGACAGCCCATTCAGAACAGAAAACATGGCCGCTATGTTGTTTGAAAAGCAGCAACAACAGATGGAGCTGGCCAGGCAACAGCAAGAACAGGTAGGTAATAATAAACTGCTTTTTGGCTATATTTATCCTTCTTAGCCTTTGAGATTTGTCTTCAGAAGTTTCCTGATTGGCACTTGAACTTCAAATTATATAGGATATGATAGAGCTAAATAAGTTAATAGGTCTGTATCTGACTCAAATCATCCTGAAAAGGAAAACAGTTTAGAAATAGAACAAATATTATATCAGGGATAGTTAACCTGTGGCCATTTTTGTGGGCCTTAGAATCTTCTCAGATAATATTGCTCATTTTTAGTAGCAAATCATAATTTTATGACATGAAGTTTTTCATAATATGAAACATAATTTTTTTTCCTAGTTTAATATTCCTGCTTAACTCAATTTTTCACCCCACAACTCCAAAAAATTCAAGGGCTGAAAACTAATGTCCCATCTTCTCTGTAGCTCTTGAAGGTCACCCCCCCCCCCAATTCAATAAAGTGTAGCCTCTGGTTGCAAAAGCTAAAGACATACAAATTATCAACTATGTGTATTGCAGTATGTCAATAAGCAACAGGGTATAGAATCTACATAAATAGGATATTATAAAATCCTAAATATGCATATTCAGAGTAAAAACTGCAGGGATATGCAGTAAATTGACCAAGTTTTTAATGCTTGTAAAATGTTTTTCTGTCTTATTGTGCAGAAATAACAGTGAAGGGAATGGATAGGGCTGTTGCTCTGTTACAACTTCTCTTAACAGATAAAAGCAAGCCACAGTTTTAAATAAATCCACAAAGCTTAAGGTTTAGAATGAGGCTAATATTAGGATGCTGCTGAGACATCAAACTTCCTTTAAAGGAAGTCTTTTCCTGGTATTTTCAAGCTGAATTGTGATGTAACCTGCACTATATTTTACTTCATTGTACTCCAATAATTTGTATGTCTGCATACTAATAGGTCATATATGTGCTTATTCACCTTCTTACAGCTATTCAGTATGGTGATTTCATCCCTGGAATTGTATAATAATGATGGAGAAATAGATGAGAAATATAAATGGGAAACCTGGTATTCCTTCACCAGTGTCTTGCTTTTCCAAACAAGACTTGTTATCACTTGCATCTGTGCATTCAGGTTCTGCTTACATGAGCTGTTCTTGTTTTGGCCACATGGATTGTGGCCTTCCCTTTATTTTATAGAAGTGAACATTGTGCCCAAGTGGCCCTAGGGTATGTAGTTCAGTTAGTATGGATCTTGGTTCCACCTCATCTTTTCTACTTGTAGATTGCCAAGCAACAACAGCAACTTATCCAGCAGCAACACAAGATCAACTTGCTGCAGCAGCAGATCCAGGTACAATGTTATTCATTTTCCTTGGGGAACTTCAGTATTCCTTCCACGGCAGTATGACTAATACAAGTTTTGCACTTCCTTAAATATGTTGTCTGGGTATCTACATTAAGTACCTAACATTTGATACTGCAGTAAGAGTATGAAGTGAGAAAATAATATACACCTCTCTGTTACTGCCTCTAGTGCCATGATGGCGAACCTATGGCATGGGTGCCAGAGGTGCCATGCAGAGCCCTCTCTGCTGGCATGTGTGCTGTTGCCCCAGGTGAGATCTCAGTGGCATTTCTTTTGTGAGCTTCTGTTTCCCTGCAAATGATGAAACAGAAGCTCACGAAAGAAAAAGATCTTACCTCTTGCTGCACTGCCGGTGTTGGGATGCCCCGCCTCCTGCCAGCCAGCTGGTCTTCGGGTATCTGCTGTGCATGTGCGCATGTGCACATTCATGCATGCGTGTGCATGCATGCACATCTTTCAGTTTGGGCATGTGCATGCTTACAGTTTGATCACTTGGTGTCTAAAAGGTTCGTCATCACTGCTCTAGTGCAGTGGTTCCCAAACTTGGCAACTTTAAGACTTGTGGACTTCAACTCCCAGAATTCTCCAAGCTCTGGCCGCTCTGCTGGTTGGAGAATTCTGGGAGTTGGAGTCCACAAGTCTTAAAGTTGCCAAGTTTGGGAACCACTGCTCTAGTGGATATGAAAAATGGCTGTTTGGACAAGTAGCATTGTTACAGTTTCATATGCCCTATATCTGTTTCTGTGTCCACCACTTCCCTTACTCTTTTCAGCAGGTCAACATGCCCTATGTCATGATTCCAGCCTTTCCTCCCAACCACCACCCTCTTCCTGTCACTTCAGATTCTCAGATGGCACTTCCTATCCAGCCAATTCCATGCAAGCCAGGTATGAAAAGGCAAAGAAAACTGGAATTCTGATTAATATGATATGGATCTCCTAAGGCTGTTATACAGTAGATCTAGAATGGGAAGACAGGGCATCCTCTATTAGTTGCAGCCATTGAAAACCAGGAGTCGACATGAATCTATGTTGAATCAATATTCTAATGTTTTAGTCAGTAAAAATGGAGTCAGAATACTGTAGTTAATGGTCAAAACTGATTTTCCACCCCACACAAACCTTACCTTTCAACATTGATAGAGCCTTTCCATGTGTCTTGGAAATGAAAGGTAGAGAAAAAATAGCAAAATGGGCTTTTCTTCTTATTAGCATGGATTTGTACAAAAATCAAGGTAGGCAATCTGCAAATGTAATAGCTTGAGTTTGGTTACATAATACAGAACCAGCATGATTGTTTCAAACAGCTTCGTCTCCTAAAGTATTGCCAAATGTTCAACCATGCAGGTTTTAACATCCCCCTTTCAGCGCTTCTCAAGGGTAAATAGAAGAATACTCTGTTCAGTGAAAAATACTCTGCCACTGTGTAGCAGGCATAAAGAAATATCGGCTCGTTCTTTTCTCTACTGCTCCTTCTTTAGGAGCATCTGTAACACTATGGTACAAGGGCTTCAGATTCTTTTGACATATGCTCTTTGTGGCAATAACACAATTCTCACTGGCCGAGTAGAAATAGAGTAGTCTGGAGATCATGTTGAAGAAGAAGTGCACACACCATTAAGTATGTAGCAACTTTATACTGAGAGGAAACAGGTCATGAAAAGAAACTCAAGGTAATCCTGGCTTGGCTCAATTGGCTATAAGAAGGGGTAGAAGGACCTGTTGCAGGCTTTGTTGTGTGTTGTTATACAATAATAGAGTTCCACCTAGATTGAAGAGTGATGGACAGAAATCAGTGGTCTCCCCTTTCATTAGTGTATGTTAAAATCAATATAAAATAATATTTCTATTTTGCTATTATAACTTGAAATAGTGTATAGTAATGAATTTTGATACTGTCCTGTTATTTTTCCTTTTTGCCCATTGTTCAATCGTGTCCAATTCTCAGAAAACTGCCTGGAGAAGTCTAGCAGTTCTCTTGGCAAGGTTTTTCAAAAACAGTTTGCCATTACCTTCTTCCTAGGGTTGAGGGAAAGTGACTAGTCCAAGGTCAACCAGCTGGCTTTATGCTTAAGGCAGACTAGAACTCACAATTCCCAGTTTTCTAGCCCGATATCTTAACCACTACACCAAACTTGCTCTCACCCCACTATACCATGTGACATATAAAATTATTGTACTGTTTTGTATTGTATTTCACCGTAAGATACAATATAACTAAAATAAAGCTGAGTTATATTTGGTTATACCTGGTCTTACCATAGTAGTTGTGTTTAGATCCCTTTTAATCTAGTATTAAAAATCAGCCATCACTAAATTAAATCCCTCTCATTCTAATAGTCTGGATCCATAGAACTAAGAACAGTTCATTACTTTATTACATTGATGACTGGTGCCCCCAAACCCGTTGCTGTATGCACATGTTTTTACATGTTTGGGGACAGATGCACAAATTTGGCCCTTTTACTTTATTCCAGGTTGAGTTTCACTGTACCCCCTCTTCATTCACTGCTGACATAATAAGGATCTCAGTTTATGTTTAACATTCTACACAATCTCCAATTCTTCTGTTTCTTTACAATCTACAGTGGAATATCCAATGCAGCTGCTTCATAGCCCCCCTCCTTCAGCACTGAAGAGACCTGCAAGCTCAGGCCACTTACAGATCCAGGTAAAGCGTCTTAATTGTCTTTTTCCTTAGGTCTCCAATCTTGTAGAAAAATGTTTCTATCGTCTCTATTTTGTTTTCAGGAATCTTCACAGCCACTGAATTAACAGCAAAGTCTAAAGGCTCTGAACCCCCCAATGCCTCCAGCACACCTGGTTTAAAGATTAGTAGCAGTCAGTCCCTCAGTGGTGTTTCTCGAGAGTTGCAGACCAGCCCTCCCAGCCTTCCTTTGGGTAGGTCTGTTCCTCTGATTTAAAGCTGAAAAAGAAATGCATATTTGATTGACTTCTCGTTGCAAACTTGTTACAAAATACCTGTGCTTTATTAGCTTATGCCAGTGATGCAAGTCAGCCGGTTCTATCCGGTTCAGGTGAACCGGTAGCGGTGGTGCTAGGAGGCTCTGCCCACCCACCCAGATGTCATCACATCCCATTTTTGACGTTTTGTGCATGCGCGGAAGGTCCTCTGCATGTGCTGAGGTGGCACGTTTGAATGAAGTGGGCATATACACGCTCACTTTTGTGAACTGGTAGTGAAGGAAAGTTGATTTCACCCCTGGCTTATGCTCTTGATTTTTCTTTGGGGAAGAATTCTTGACATCCCTAGATTCAGGAAGGGATGAATAAGGCTTTCCTCAAGATTCCTTTGGGGATTTTATCTTATGGATTCACCAGTGCTGAAGAGAGAAGAGAAACTGCTAATTCAGAGGAAGAAGCATACACTGCGCATGCAAAATATTTAGTTCTCAACATCTCCAAAAATGTCTGGGAAAACTTGGAGAATTTCTACAAATCAGGAGAGAAAAATTTGATATAGATCAACCAATTCCTTTCATGTTGCAGGAGTGCTCATATATCCAAATCAATATATCCAATGTAATAGATCATCTTTTGGGATATCCATGATTTTGAAATATATGCAATTTATAAAGTTCAAGGCTCCTAGAGTTAATATGAAGTTAGCAGATACTTAAAATACTCTAATCACTCTAAAAGAGAACATACGTTTATTGCACTCTTGAAGAGAAGCGTAAATCTAGTCTGAAGTATAATTTGGTGCCAAATTTCTAGAGACATTGGGGCATATTTGTTGTTGTTGGAGATGCATATTCTGCTGTTTCACGATAGCTCAAGGCACAAGATAACAAGCACAGCAATTTTGGTCATGCGGAAGAAGAAAAGTTATAATTCTTGAGCCCTCCAGGCTTTTGTTAATTAGAATTAAAGTCTTTTTTGTATTGAAAATCTCATGTCATCTCCAGATGGAGTGAAGTAAATTATAAAAGTTTCAGGGCTGGAATTATTTTTCTTTCTATTTTCTAACAATGGACAACTGCCAGTAGCCCAGTAGTCTACATCACCTCTGATATTCAGGAAAAACCTCCTTGAAGATTTTACTTGCCAGTGATGTAAGTGATGTAAGTGGAAGTTCTCTTCGGACTCATGTATCATCGTCCTAGGAATCACAGGATTGCATCATAAATATTTTTCTGATGAGGAAAAAAGGCAATCACTGATTCTAAAAGAAAATTAACTTGAAGCTGTATAGAGGTGGAAACAGTGCTGTGGTAGAGGCATGCTTATGGAAAATGCAGGATAGAGCTATTGTAACCAGGCTATAAAATTCTGGGTGGAATGCATCACATGTAGGCCACGCCCACCCCAGCTCCGCAAATGAGAAAAACATTGTGAAATATCATGTGGTGGCAATGTGACTCTGCGAGTTTGACACCCTTGCTGTAACCTTTTACTGCCATATAGTGGTTGTCTGGATTTTTGCAGCCTTTATTTGGTACTCCAAGTGTTATTTCTTTGTGCTAGTTTTCTTTGCACTGGTGATCATCATGAAGATATTAAATATCAGTTGATCACCTGTTGTATTTTTTAAATATCAGGCTTCCTTGGAGAGGGAGATGCTATAACTAAAGCAATACAAGATGCTCAGCAACTTCTGCACAACCAAAGCAGAGCTATAGATGGTTCTCCAAATCATCCATACATTAAGGTAAGTGATATTGATTTTCTTAAAAGGAAAGAATACCCTCTTTGACACAAAGCCTTGAATGAAGATTAGAATTTTGAAGAATGAAATGTATCAGGGTCTAATGAAAGCAGTCCATCAATTAAAAAAACTCCTGGTATCTGGGTTTTTGAGAGCCATTGTCTGCGATGTGAATAGTAATGAATAAACCTTCAAAAGATTCAGTTCAGGATTTTCTAAAAAATGAGCTAATTGGACACAGTTTATATTAGGGTAGCATTTCAGACAATGCAATAATTGGATAAAATGTATAAACTTCCCAATTCTTATTCAACACATCCCTGATTGTAGAACATTATCAATTCTAGAAATTATTTGGTGAGCTGGCAAGACTATATTTGGTTTGATTTACTCCCCCAAACATTTTGATAGAAACAATAGCATCATGGGGCTGAGGTGTTTTTGAAATTGTTATTTTCAGAGGTCTATGTTCTTGATAGAAGGCCCATTACCTGATAAATTGAATGATTAATGGAAGAGTTTTCAGTGATATCACAATAATTATGTACTAAGAGTGAAAATTGGAGAGGTTTGAGATTAGCATGTAATAAATAGAAGCTAATACATGAGAATTCCATATTCCGACATTTTAAGTCTAAACTTAAAGTACATAAAATACTTGTTCTATTACAATACTCCATAAAGCTATTCAAGTCATTTTATTCCTTAGACTCCTTTTTAAAGGTATTATTTACAGAAGCTATCCAGAATGTTTGCTGAATTGTTCCTTTTTCTTGTTGAAACTATTTTTTCTATAAACAGAAAAAAATAGTTTCAACAAGAAAAAGGAACAATTATATTCTAAAAAATGTTTATTTTTTCTATAAACAGGAAAAAATTATAAAATATCTTGTTTCCAAGATTCTCTTTGTTCAGATAATGTTACCTGTAATCTTTCTTTTTTTGTTCCCTGTCCAGAAGATTTGGACTATACAGACTATATTTTAGATCATATAGGGCATTTTCTTTTTATAAGTAACATATAGCAAAATTTATTTTAAAAATCTAGGTTTAAGATGGTTAATTGCTTCTAGAAATATGTACTGTGTTTTTTGGTGTATAAGACATACCATCCCCGCCCCCCCCAAAAGAGGGTGAAAATTTGCGTGTGTCTTATACACCGAATATAGCCCCACCCACTCCCACCAGAAGCCAAAAACATGAGGCATGGAGGTAGTGATGGTCTGTGGCAATCCCTACAGCCTAGAACAGCTGATTGGGGGTATTCCAGCAGTCCTATCCACCCCACCAATTAGCTGTGCTGAATCAGGCTGCAATAAGTGCTAAAGCTGATTTGGCTGGTCAGAGTTTGCAGTAGCAATCACATTCAGAAAGCACAGTAACTGATTCAGCAGGATTCAAAATAATAATAATATACATGACATTACCAAAAGCAGGTTTTCCAAGGTAACAATAAATACAAGCAAAACACAAGTAGTTTTGCTTTCAGTTCTCAGCTAAGCCAGGCTCTTTCCTGTCTCCTTGTTGCTCATTCAGCAAATTTGAGAGTCCAAATAGCCCTCATTGGTTGATTTAGTTGCTATGTCTATTCATTGGCTGACCTTGTTATCATGTGTCAGCTGAATACCATGGATGCTGGTAGGCAGAGGCAGAATTGTTTTCTTCTTATTTTCCTCTCCAAAAACTAATGTGCGTCTTATACTCCAGAGCATCTTATACTCTGAAAAATATAATTGGTACAATTAGTCCTCAACTTATCACAGTTTAGCCCAATATTACTAAAAGATACAGTTATTAAGTGAGTTTGCCCATTTTACATTTTTTCTTGCCACAGTTAAGTGAATCACTGCAGGTTTCAGTTGGTAACATAGTTGTAAAATGACTCTGGCTTCCCCATTGATTTTGCTCATCAGTAGTGCTTAAAAGGTGATCACATAACTCCAGGACTATCATAAAGATGAGCCAGTTGCCAAGTGGAATTTTGATCACATAACTATGGGATGCAGTGGTCATTCAGTGTGAAAAACAGTCATAAGTCACTTTTTTCAGTGCCGTTATAACTTTGAACAGTCACTAACAAATGATTGTAATTCAAGGACTACCTGTAGTAACTTTTAATGTTGCTTACCTTGGTAAGATGCAGAAAACCTTATATTTCAGGATCATAGCAATTTGGATTCTTCACCTGGAAAAGAACAGATGGACGAGTCGTCTCTTCACAGACTGGATGAGTCTCTACTAACATGTGAAGGAGATGGTAATGACATTTTTTCTTTTTCTCACTAATTTCACCAGTGTTGAATTTTGAAGAGAAAATCTAAGCAAGCTTCCTTTAATAAATAAAAAAATGTAGTTGAGTAGCTGAATTAGGATTTTTTTAACGGTGTCAAAACCTCATGACTTCTCTAAATTTGACAGGTAATCAGATTTTGTATACAGCAGATGTGACAACTATGTATGACCTCCATTTGCAATTTCCAGAATTCACAAACTCCACAAGTCTGGTCAGTTTAATGAACTGTTCTTTGGTCCTTTCTTGGCAGGTTCACGACATTTCCCTGAATCCAGGAACAACAACCACATAAAGCGCCCCATGAATGCTTTTATGGTATGGGCCAAGGATGAAAGACGTAAAATTTGCAAGCTTTCCCAGACATGCACAATTCAAGCATCAGTAAGATTCTAGGTAAATGTGTAAATTGGTATCTGTTGGTTCTTTTTTCTAATGTCTTTTAATATTTCTATCAAACAAATTGCCCCTTGCAGTTACAGGCAATTTCCAACAGTTTAATAGTGGGTGGTGTGCTTTAGTACAGGGACCAAGCACAGTTCTCTTTCTTTGTCTATCATTATAGCATGATTCTTCAGATTTTATACCTGCACATGCAAAAGAGATGTTGAATGTAGGTTTTTGTTTTAAAAATAAGCTCACATCTAAGAGAAAGCCAAGACTAACCTTTTCTCAGGGTGCTATTTATACAGTTGTGGTTGTAGACCTTTTTTTAATGATATGAATCTCAGACTAAAGAGAAAGCTAGACAAGGTCTTAGTCACAAAGTTAAATTCATTGCTTGCCCCAGAATTCAAATAAAAACTTAAACAGAGCCTCTTTGCTCAGTAGAGAGCCCTTTTTTCCCTACCAGAATGAGCTGCAAACCCATTCTGTATCTTATTGTTTAGAGTTTTTGTTAGTCATTGGGGGGAAAGCTTCCTGTCTAGGAATGGGATGTCATGCTTAGATTCTTTGCTCTGAAGTTCTTTATTAATATCAGTTCAAAGAGCTAGTGTATGAAAACCTGGAGTTTACAAGATAGAATAGCCTTTCCCTAATCACTATGTGTAGTATTATGCCTGAGTTCTGAAATGCACAATTTTATAACAGGGTTATTGTTACCTCAGGGGTTGGTCATAACTGGAGTGTAAATTTGATAGAATCTACAAACATACCTAATAATTTTCTCTAAACTTCAGAATTATCTTCAGAATTTATGATAACTAGGAAGAAAGGATTATTCGTTGCAAAATAGGCCCATGTGATAAAGATGTAAGATGTATCTAAGGTCACAAAGAAGATGGAAATTAAATGAAAGTATAGTTAAATTCAGAGATCATACTAAACCAAACTTTGTTGACTGTGCCAAAATGGGTCTGTTCACAAATAACTTTAAATATGCTTTAGAATTGTAACTATCCATTCAACTAAACATCACTTAATTTCAATTTGGTTATGTACATCGTGTAATAAAGTCTGGTTAGGCAGGGCTGTTTTGTAGTGACCAAAACAATTGAAGACCCTTTATGAGTTATTGCCTTGTAGTTACTATGTACAGAAAATCTGGTAATGTGGTAGCCCCTTAGCAACCTTATCAAGTACAGTCCAAAACAGCAACAGCAACAATTAAATAACTTGTCAAATATGTTACGGTATTTGCTACACAAATATATGATCATGTTTTGCAAGCAAATGAAATGTATCAGGTTTTGCAATCATAGTACCTGTAGACTGGTTTCAGAAGGCACTACTATTATTGTTGCTATTATTTATCAAATTTAGAACTGCCCATCTCCCTCATAGAGGGACTCTAGGCAGTATACAAGTAAAATATTAAAAGATAAAAGCTGTATGTAACATTTAAATAAGAGACAAGATAGTTAAAATTCAACATTAAGAGTTAATTAAAAGGCAGAAGGAGGATCTTCAGGGTACTACCAGCCCCATGGCTGCATTCTCTCCCATGATCCCAAGTGAGACAGCAGAGCCGTTTTAGAAAGACCAGGAGTGTTGGGACCTCCCTCACCTTTGGGGGAGGAATGTTCCAATGGGTGGGAGCAATGATTATTATGATAACTATTGATTGGTAATATCAACATCATCAGATCACATAGGCTGTGTGAGAGCAATAAACTCTTTTGGGTAAGAAATTATCTACATATTTATAGTTGAATAGTCAATAAAGAAGGGAATACATCCTTGTTCATGCATAAAATAAGCTCTACTAAATAATATTCCCAATAGAAGAATGAATTCAATTCTATCTCACAGGGCAATATTAGTATATGTTCTGCTGTTTTATGAAACAGTAATATGTTATCAGATTGATCAAGGGGAATAATATTCAAAGATGTCAGTTGTAATAAACACAAGTCTCTGAAGAAATTGATTGTGAGAACAAACCAGAACTCTGCATTAAATATGCTTTGAAAAGTATTTTAGTAAGTATATTTTGAAAAGTTAATCCAAACCAGGCTAGTGAACACATTTGGAATTTTGAGAGCATGTTGCAGGAACACTCACAAAATGGTGGGGCCAAAGAGACCCCCCCCCCCAATTTCTGTCATGGGGGACCCAGCTAATATCAGATTTACCAGAAGAAAAGTGACTTCCTAAAATTATTTCCAGAATCACTACCAGCTAATTTATTTTGCCTTCTTTTTAGGCAAGTGATCACATTCCAAGTAATATGCTAACATTGAGCTAGTTAGCATTTTTTTTTTAATTTTCTAGAGATTGGGCCCTGGAATACTGAAAAAAAATATGTAGGGCCTGACATTGTGTTTTGCAGAATGGCGGCTTCTATTTCATTAACTGGATTTTTTTTAAAAAAATCAAAATTTAAAAACAAAATCAGGATGGCAAAGATTGCTTTTAAAGTATGATGGACTGAAACAATATGAGGTAAAACATGTTTAACCTAATTGCATCATAAACCGAAGATAGCCAACAGTTCTTCTCAGTGCTGCTTTTCAATTTTCAGCAGGAAAAGATCAAAGACATAGCACAGTACTTTACAAGGTGCTCTTTCAATCATTCAGTGGGGCTTTCTGCCTAGTTTTAGAAAGTCTGGGTGATACCAACCTCCTTGCTTTTTTATATTTTTCCACGCTCCTTCTGTGACACAGGTAGAAGATGATAATTTAATACTTATTTCAGCTTTACATTCTGCCATTGCTCAATAAAAATAATCCTCCTTTGTGGTAGGGGTTCGTCACTCAGAGTTCCTCTTCTTACCACATGAGCTAATATTTAACTCTAGTCCTTGAGAGTCAGCATAGACTGGTTAGTTATTTAGAGAGATTGGTGCGGTTTCTGAAGAACATATCCATGCTACTAGGAATGGACTTGAAAGTTTCAGTAGAGGTTTGTGGGTTACATCCTGTGTCCTTAATTAGAACTCGGGTAATGAGGTTAAAATAACTTTCAGATACAACAATATTGATCTGGTGCTTCCTGTGCACCTCATCAGCTTAAACCATTGAAAAGTTTTAAGTATTACAATAACCACAATGATGGATTCACAGTTAGAAGCTTACAGATTTATTTCTTTAGAGGAATGTATTTTGAGTAGTAGGAAATTGTGTCTCAATAGCAAATGTCTTGGTGGTTTTATCTGTTCTCAGGCACAATTAGATGATGTATGAATTTGTTTTGTTTTTCTATTTGTAATATATAATGAATATAACATTGTTGTACTCAGAAGATAAAGCAAAATAATATGATAGAATGCACTGAGACAGTAAGTACAGATAGCCCTCGACTTACAACTGTAATTGAGCCCAGATTTATGGATGTAAGTGGTGCCAGTTGTTAAGCAAGTCATCTTATGACTGATTTTTTTTAAAATGACTTTTGTAGTAATCATTAGCAAATGCCATGATCCTTAAGTGAAGCCATTGTTCAGAATGGATGTTTTTTTGCCAGAAACCAGAAGTAAATACCAGTTTCTAGCAAAAAAACATAAAAGATCATGTGACCACACAATACTACAAACAGCTGGAAATGGGTTGCTGAGTGCCCCCCCCCAAGTGCAATCACATGACCATGGGGGAAGGAGAGTTCGGGAACCTCCTATCCAGATTGTAAGCATCTTTTTTGTCTATTGAAGCTAATTGGGAATAGGTTTTCAATTTACCCGCCCGAATGTTGATTGTTGAATGTATGTTGTGGTTTACTATTTTATTATTGGTCACTTATAGTTTGTCTTGTTATTGCACACCCTTCCCTTTGTGATTGTAAGCCGCCCTGAGTCCCCTCAGGGAGAAGGGCGGCCTATAAGTCTTATTAAAATCTAAATCTAAATCTAAAATCTCCCCTCTCCCCTCTCATTTTAATTACCAAGGCAAATTTTGTTTTTCAAGGGGAACATTCAGAAATGCTGCCTTCACCTGGCAGACAATATGATCCACTCTGTCTTTTGACTCCTCCATTTCTAGATTTGATGTCTAAAAGTGAAAAAAGGAACTTTGCTTCTGACTTTATTTGTTTTGTTTTGTCCTGTAGAAAAACAAACCAAACTGAATGTAAGTAAACTCATATAATAGGAAAGTACAAAGGGAAAACAATAATGACAACATAGAGAAAAATACATATGGCTGAACCCTGTCTTCATTTTGAAGGTTTATATGAAATTATGATTATTTTGTATAAGCTCAGTATTATTTGAATTACGTTGATTCTGAAATATGATAAGATAATTTTACCAGCAATGCTAATTTTCTTATCCGAAATCCTAGGATTTTTGTTGACCTAAAAAATTTGTTTAGGCGTAACTTTTTCTCAAGTTCCATCAACTGTAGACTTCTTAGACTGTGTTAGCCCAGATTTAACTGCTTGGGTGAAACCTTCCCCATCTCTCCAACCTCAATTCTTCACAAACTCTCTGGTGGGCATGACAGTTAAGGTCACACAATCCAGAGAATTCCTGTCACCCAGAAGGCCAGCCTATTTTAGCTGTTCCACCTGTTCCTCATACCTTGGGCTTGAAAGAATTCAAAGAGCCCTGTAGGAAGGTGACAGAAAAGGTCAGCAGGACAGAAGAGTTTTAGTTAGCAATAGGTGGCAGCCATAGTTTTAGAGCCTCCCATTTGTAAGAGAAAAGCAGTAAGGAAAAGAGCTGTACTTCTGTGCCTTTTACTTTCGCATTTACCTGATGTTATATAAAATGGCACAAGTCAATTAATACAATATTTGCGAAATGTGAAAGGTCTCATTAAATAAATGGATTCTCTTGCAGTTTGGCAATGGTGCATCTTCACAAATGACACTTTCCCCACATGATGTAGTAATAAGGTGCCTTTATGTTGATGTACAGTTAAATGCTGATTAAATAATCCAGAATGCAGCCGCACAAGCGATTGTGGGTGCACCAAGGTACACCCACGTTACACCTATCCTCCGCGAGCTGCACTGGCTACCTATTAGTCTCCGAATCCGCTTCAAGGTGCTGGTCGCTACCTATAAAGCCCTACATGACATCGGACCTGGGTACCTGAGAGACCGCCTCCTGCTGATTACCTCTCTCAGACCAATTAGATCTCACAGGTTAGGTCTCCTCCTGATTCCATCTGTCTGCCAATGTCGGTTGGCGACTCCCCGGGGGAGAGCCTTCCCTGTTGCAGCTCCGGCCCTCTGGAACGAGCTCCCTGTTGGGATCCGGACCCTTACTACCCTCCCAGCCTTCCGCAAAGCCACCAAGTCCTGGCTTTTCCAGCAGGCTGGGGGGGCTGAGAAGCATCTACCTCCACGGAAATTGTGAATGTTGGTTTTGTTTTTAATATGTTGTCTTTGTCTCGTTTCCCTCTTTCCCTTGTCTTTTGTGAGCCGCCCAGAGTCCTCCGGGAGTGGGCGGCATACAAGACAAACAAACAAACAAACAAATAGATAAATAAATAAATAAATAAATAAGTATACAGGTTAATATACCTGTGCTTCAGGGCAGGGGTGGTATTCATTTAGTTTCCCTACTGGTTTGCAAATGTGAGCATGTGTGTCCGTGCATATGCTTTGACTAAAAAGGGACTGAATGGGATGCTGTAGAGCCAGGGTGGGAGGGCGGAGCACCCTGCGATTTCTGCTACCAATTAGGGTGAACTCGTCCTAACTGGTAGAATACTACCTCTGCTTCAGGAGCTAAGCAAGAATTCCCCACTCTCTTACAGCCTTATGGAGAATAGTTAGAATCTGGCTTTTCTAGAAGGTCATTGGTAATCAAGTATCTGGAGTAGTGTTTTTCAACATCTGGCAACTTTAAGATATGTGGACTTCAACTCCATGCCTGGCCAAGGAATTCTGGGAGTTGAAATCCACTCATCTTAAAGTTGCCAACTTTGAGACACACTGAGCTAGAGGAAAATTTGTGCTCTTATTTTTCCTTCTTCTTTACAGTTTATTTTTTACTGCATTATTTTTTGCTTTGTTTTTGGTTTTAATTTTGCACACCGCCTAGACATTCATAGAGAAGTGGTTAGCAAATCTAACAATTTTATTCCTAAATAAACAGGACTCATCTGGATGCATCTCTGATCCTTGCCTCCATTTCCATGAATTACACTTTGTGAGAAAATTAGTTTGCCTTCTGAAGAAAAAGAAGGGGGGAAATTTGGAATTTTGTTTTCATTTTGATATGTTTACATTTTGAAATAGAGTTAATGCCCGGTCTAGTTTTTGTCAAATTGAGGTAGTCCTTGACTTAAAATCATTCATTTAATGACCATCTGAAGTTGCAACAGCACTGAAAAAAGTGACTTAACACCATTGTAGCATCGTCATGGTCATGTGATCAAAATTGAGATGCTTGGCAACTGGCATGTATTTATGATGGTTGCAGTGTCTAGGGGTCATATGTAACCTTCTGACAAGCAAAGTCAATGGGGAAGCCAGATTCATTTAACAACTGTGTTACTAACTTAACAACTGCCATGATTCTCCCAACAACTGTGGCAAGAAAGGTCATAAAATGGGGCAAAATGTACCTAAAAACCATCTTGCTTAGCAACATAAATATTGGGCTCTATTGTAGTTGTAATTTGAGGGCTACATGTATCTTGTAATCCACAAGACCCAGAACATCCATTAAAACTACATTGTATGGCTTGCTTAATATCTCAGTTTACATTTCTAGATAGGCAACACAGCCAGATGTTTTCTTGAGCTCCTAGTTCCTGTGTGATATGATCTGTCCAGATAGTCTTCAGTACTAGCCTTGCTAGTGTAGAATTTCCCCTATGTTCTTAGACATAAAGCAGTCTGTAGAAATAATTCGTTTTGCCTGAATGGTAATAAAAGATAAATGTAGAGCTGTGTGATAACCTTTAGAACTGCATCTGGTTAAAGAAACAGTTTACACTAACTCTTCATATAATTTATCTTTCAAAGGGACTGAGCTGTTGCGTATAACATCAACCCTCAAGAATCTTCTGATTACAAAAATTAGCAAAACCGAAAGAAAAAATGTACACATCTCAAAGTAGGCTGAAATTGTATTTCAGCAACAAAGGGGGAAAATAATTCCCCAACCTTTGAAAATTTAGAAAGCCCTGGTAATGTTCCTAGCCAGTTTGCTTTTCTATCTGCTCACTGCAATTCAAAGAAAAATAAGTTGTTGCTGCTGTTGTTTGGTTTCTGGTTATCTAAAGATTGTCCGTCCCTGTTTTATATCTCAAACTCTGTTTTTAAAGATGCCATATTTGTTTTGCGTTGGCTATTTCAGGGAAATCATTGTAGACATGGCGTTTTTCACCTTGATCTACAGTAGTCAACTTTTTTCTTCTAAGCCAATTTGTTAGGAAGAAGTATTCTGGTGTAACATAAGACTGATAAGGACCATACAGTAGAAGAAAAATTTTAAAAATGGTAAATGAAACCATCCCCTTTCATTGCTCTATGTTTTTATAGGATCCCGATGGAAATCCATGTCCAATCAGGAGAAGCAGCCCTATTATGAAGAGCAAGCACGGCTGAGTCGCCAGCATCTAGAGAAGTATCCCAATTACAAGTACAAGCCCCGCCCCAAACGCACCTGCATTGTGGAAGGGAAGCGGCTTCGTGTTGGCGAGTACAAGGCACTGATGAGGAATCGGCGCCAGGACGCCAGGCAGGGCTACCTGATTGCGTGAGGCTTCCTGTCCCTTTTCTCTGTTCCTCCTGAGCACAGCTATCTGAGCCAGCAGGTTCCTAGGTCTGAAATTCATCTCTTTTAAGGATCGGCACAGATCATCTTTTGCAAGGCAGTGATAGTGTAATAAGGTTCAGGTTCCCGAATCATCATTAATAGTAACCTGCAATGTCTTCCTTGGCTTATTTGCCCCGACCTTACAAAGAGATAACCCAGTTTATGGTCTTTTGTGTGTCTTGTAGCCTTGCCGACTGAAGGGATCAAAGGCATGATTAAACATCTTGCTGGATCATATAAGCATAATTAGCTTTTAGGGGAAATCAGGTAGCTCTGAAAGCTTAGATGAAGAAGGAAGGAAAGGTCCAGTAATGTTTGCTTGTAGAAGGTTCCTGGAAGACAGTTTATCTGATCTCATTCCAGGGAGACCAGTATTGTACAAACATGTGATCAGTGCATTGTTGTTTCTTAGGAATAAGGAACTAGTGGGCCACAAGATACTACTGAACTGTATTTACCAGTAACCTCAGTTACATGACCAATAATTAGGAATGTTTAGTTCAGTAGTAGTAGATCACAGCTTCTCTATTCTTGCTTATCTGTTTCCATGTTGGGAAGTGCGGTAATAATGTTATGAATGTGGATTTGGAGGTCGGGGTGGGGGAGGAACAGAATGTAAGATGGCATAACTTTTATGATACATTATAATGTCTTTCCTAGGCCCCAAAGCAGCCAGATGCCACCTTCCTCTTCGGATCTCATGTACCAGCGATCAGTTGGGATTCAGCTGGCTCCACCACTGATGGATCACTACTTGTCCCATGGCATGGAACCAAACATGCCAGTCATAGTGAACACATGTAGTCTGAAGCCAGAGGAGGGGGATGGGACAGAGGACAGTCATTCAATGCCTGATGGGGAGATGTACCACTACAGTGAAGATGAGGATTCTGAGGGCGAGGAGAAGAGTGATGGCGAGCTAGTGGTTCTCACGGACTAATGTCACAAGGAGCAAGTATGGAAAATATGGACAAGCCTTTGTCCTCTTTCTAATCTGGAACAATTAATGGCATTGGAAGAAACAAGGAGGGAGCTTGCTAAAGTGGAAACAGACATGGAGCAGAGGAACAATTCTTTATGCCACCATCTGTGATATTGGTAGAGTTTATTTCCCATCCATTTATCTTCTGTGGAAAGGGAGGAATTTTGTCTTTGACCTGCTGAATTTACCCCAAGGAAATTGAATATTAATTGACTATGACTCTTGTAACAAATTTGGTATTTTTTTCTACTAAGGTCAGAACTCCTGCTAAGGATATCCCAAATCTTCACTGAAGTTCAGGGAACAAAGTATTTTGGAGTCACTAAGGGATAAACAATGAGATAGAAATACTGAGCAGCAGATTTCAGAATCTATAATCTTTGAACCCATCTTCCTAGCAGCTCAGTATTAAGTGTTATGTTCTCAGAAATGAAAGTTTGACTAGAAAAAGCTTCTTCCTTCCAGTCACAACTGTGTCTATCTTTTCTGTAGTGTTCAGTTGTGTTGGAGTTAGGGGCAAATGGTCTGTGGCTGAGTAGCAATTATGTCTCTTGTTCATTTCCTCTACGGCTTTTTCTCCTTTCCCCATAAAGCTGATGTAAAAGCTTACTTTACCAACAGCCGAATAGAGACCTCACCTGTTTACAACTTGGCCAAGCTGCATCAGCTTTTATTAGCCATCCAATCACTAGCATTCAACCAACATTTGGGGAACATTTTCACTTTCCTGAAATGAAACATCTGGGTGGAACACTTATTTCCCCTTCATTCCGGATTTCAACTAGTTCTGCCTTCCCCCCCCACTCCAACTTCACTTTGTCCTGTGTTTGTTTTGTTCAATTCCCACCGACCCTGCCAATAAATTCCCATGGAGCCATTTTTAGCTCTGGACTTGAATGAATAGCAACCGAGGTCTCGAAGGGCCCTCTTTACCCTTGGCAACCTTGGCCCAACTTATAAATTAAGCCATGGCCTGTTTCCCTCCTACTCTCGTTTGCTTGCCAACGCTCAGTACACACAGGAGAACACCCTGCAACAATAGAACACTGACTTGATGTTTAAGGGATAAAATGTGAAGTTTCTGAGGCAATCTTTCCAAAATTGTTTTCCTATGTGGGTAACAGTTCTTTCATGCCCACCCACTAGAGCACTAAAAGTGCATAATGGGAATTATAATCCAACATACAGACACCATGTGAAGGGCACCTTAGAAAAACTATTCTGAAGCATCTTCTGTGAAGGAAATAAGAATTCTTTTATTGAATTAATCTAATGATGCTGTAATACAGGGTAGGAACCCTGTGTCCTTCTAGTTCTGAGTTACAGTTTATTAGGAAGAAGAAGTTATAATTCAGCAATTTTCAAGGGGTTTGTCCACTTTCATCATTCTGGTTTATTGAGCCTCTGGTAGGCTTCAGTATATTTGTAAATTCATGTTTTCCATACATTGAACTCAACACTCATAGTTTTCAGTATAAGTACTTGTTTGCTTATCATGCTCAAATCATCCAGGTTGAGTGTATAATGTGTTCGAGTGGCTTCTTTCATCTCCTCCTTACTCTTTATCCTTTAGTGGCATTAGTGAAAGCAGCAGTCTTGCCCTGGTTTAAATTAGCTAAGCGTTCTTAGTTAATGGTTAACCTGTGGATAGCTTCAGTACATGGAAAGAACAGTGATGAGAGAGGCATATAGGATGTACAGAGTCATGATATACACATGCACAGTTATGTTTCTGATGTATGAATTATATACATTTGCAGACACTTTTTTACATATTTTGCCCCTAGATAGTCCTTTAAATATTTTTGTACGCTTTCATTGGATTTAAATCTCAGCATGGGAATCTTTTATTTTCTGCTATGAAATTGTAACATCACTGAGAAACTAAATTGGGTGTTCTTAAAGTAAACATGTCATTCTTCATTTTTTGACAAAGTCTCCTTTTTGTGTTAGGGTGACCAAGTTATTAATATAACCACTAATCTCCACAATTTGAGACCAGATATGAGATCATGGAAGAAATTTAGCATTGCCCACATGATTGTATCATGCCCACTGCAAGATGAACCCCATAACAATATGTGCGCTTGCAGAGATGGCAAACTACAAGCCTGTTTATCATTTTTGGCAGAAAAGTAAGGATTGATAATAACATACAGTTTGGAGTCACCCTTAGTTTAATATTACAAAAAGCCCACTAGCATCTCTTTTGTACTCTAGTACAAATAGATATGGCAAAAGATCACTATTTTTTGTAATATTGATAACTGGGAAATGATTAAGAATGAGATACATTTCCTTATATTTTACAGAGGATTTATGCATCCATTTCATTCCTTACAGACCCCTGAATATTGGTTTTTTATTTCACCATCTTTAGGAGTGTGGTCCTTCAAATGTCTGCTAAAATGTAATGCAAATCTGAAGTTGACAGAAGTTTCATGCTGAGCTTGCAAAGCATGATTTTTCTTGCAATAGAATAGTTGTCACTTTGAAATTTGATCTTAGTCTGTGTAGTGTCATCACAGAGTTTAGTGTCACTATAAGACAGTGCACCTGAGGTATCCGGATAGAATCTGGAGTTCTAACTTACTTCCCTTTATTCTAATTTTGAAAAGAGGAAAATGCAATTATATCTTCTAGAGAGGAGTGGATCACTTAGTTCCTGTTCCACCTTTTTTTAAAAAATCCCTGTGCCCTCTAGATGTTTTAGATTACAACTCCCATCACTTTCAACATCTTAATGGGCATTTTGGGCAAGCATCATGGAGTTATAGTCTAGCAACTGGAGAGCATCAAGAAAGATGAATTTCTTTGATCTATATTGTTTCCCATTCCTTCAGTTTTTCATAATCCTATCCCTTTCCACTGTGCTCTAGCAACTGGCTGCTGCTTTATTTTTGTTTTGTTTCAAAAAGTCTGTACATATAGATAGAGCTTTATTTTGTTAATAAGACTAGTAACTTAACCTGTATATTTCAACACTCTTTGTTTATAAAGGGTTTTCTTTTTCTTGGTACAATAAAGATGTTTTGGAACAGAGATCTGTGCTAATTCTAGTTTTGTAAAATTCATTTTGCCACCTAATCCATTGTGCCTGTTCCCTTTAACAACAGTTAAAGGCCGTGGAGGTGTAATGATTAGTCTTTAAAATAGAGAAAGTACATGATGCTAGACTTCCCCTGAATTATCTGCAAACATTGATGAAGTTATTATGTAGATTTACTTGGAAGAAACTCCCAGGAAGTTCAATAAGATTTACTTCAGGTAGGTTTGTGTAAGATTGAAGCTTAACATCACAGGCTTTCATGTGTTTACGAGGTAGTAAATTCCACTGTTCTTAAAGGGGCTTATTTCCTTGAAAGTACATAGTATAGTCATTTACAAGTGATAATGTCATTAATGTTTACCATTCCCTGCATCAGCATTATGATGCTATATCATCCTTGTTCATAATAATGTGTTTAACATCTTCGGAATCTCAAGTCTATTATTTATGGGATGAAAAATATATTTCTGAAATTTTTTCATCAAGATATTCTTAGATTATATCTTTAGATCTTTAGTGGCAGAGACGATGCATATATTTTGAGTATTAAAATAATTCTTTTTAAACAAATGGTCTTTTAGAAAGCCATTTGTGATTAATTTCAATTGAGATTGGAAAATAAGACTGGAGTACTTCACCTTGTCCTGCTGTTTCAAGATTCCTTTTTCCAAGCTACTTCAAATGAGAGAGGTGCATCTCACAGAATCTACAATACTTTCATTGCTACAGCAGACAGCTTGGGGCCCTCTTTCTTTGCTTTGCCAGTCAGATACTGCAATCCATCAATGTAAGATAGGAGTTGCTGTAGCAGTCATAAGCCTCAGCAACCACACAGTATGTATGTTGGCAGTGGTTCAAAACTAACATGACAGAGATAGTTGGCTGTGTCATCTTGATCATTAGTGCCTTTGGAATGAGAATGTCTCTGTGTTATGGAGCACTATGCCGTACGGATCCATGGACTTATTTTCTGTCTGCTTTGAAAGATGATGACCTTGAGCAGTTGAATGATACAGGAAAATCTCTTGAGGGAGACGGGGATTGTGTCTTCATCTTTGGCCCAGACATGTAGTAATGTATGTTGTGTCCATTAGGTTAGAAGCTGCTACTTCTTTCTACCTCTTCCAAATCAAGCCAGTGAAACATAACAAGAAATACTACTACTTGTGTAGAATAAGTATTGGGGCAGAAGACAGCAAGGATAGAGAATCTGGAATCCTTTCGTTGCTGCTGAAGCACAGCTCCCAGCCTAATTTAGCCACTGATTTAAACAAATGAACTAACCAAGGACAATAAGCTGCATATATGAATAGTTGATTACTCAGAAACAAAAACTCTCCCCTCCAGTTTTTAATTTTAACATTGGCTTTATAGATAAAAAGAGACATTTGGTGTTTAAAAGGTCCTTTTGTCTTTCAAGAACAAAGTCCACCAATTTGACGTGCACCCTGTAGGAACACACAGTTCATTCAGTATTGTCAGCAACTATCATAATACAGAAAAAATCTTGTATTGTTTATGTACATGGAACGGAGTACATGAAAATTGCTAATAGAAATTAGTGGTGCCACAAACAGAGAGAGATGTGCTGGCATCTACACTTTTTTTTTTAAAAAAAGCAAGCCACTGTGAGGTAACCAACTCAGAGATGTAGACTAATCCTTGACAGTTTAGGCCTAACCAGTTCATTACTGGTGGCTGTGCATGAACTGGGAAAGCTCTGCCCATATTAAAGATACCTTTGTTGGAGTTTCCCTGTTACCTCAGTTTGCTCAACTGTTTTGCTCTTGAGACAAACAAGCTCCACAGAAAGCAATAGTTCTGAAAACCCCTAAAGCTCAAAGGAGTTGTATATTTCAAACAGTAACTACACCACACAACTACACAATTAAGATTTCTCTTTCAAATACACAATACCACATATACAATGTCACCCAGACTGCAGTCTTGTTTGTGTTCAGATAACTATTCAGGCCACGAAATCAATTTTTCATGGTACAAAAATCAAGCTGTAAAACTTCATAAATTGCTTGATTCTGACTATATGAAGAGTAGAGATATACATCAATACACCTCAATATGGTGTGTTGGGATGTTTGTGATGCCTCTGAGATAAGGCCAATGATTCTTCAGGTCTTTTTAACAGTTTGCTGGTATGCTGTGATTGTTTTAAGAGTACAATAATCTACAGAGATTTCTATTTCATACTGGCATAATCCATATACTTTAATCTTCAGGAGACAAATGTGTTTTACTGTTTTTAGGTAGATCTAAATTCTCTCAGAAGCTTTCACCTCACTATGACATCACATAATGAAAGAGACTTGTGCATATTAATGTGTCAACACTGAGAACATGACAGCGCAGTACGATTGTGAATTCCTCTGAAGTAAAAAGGAGGGTTGAAAAATCCTTGCTGTATAATAAGTTCACTTATTTCCTAAAACATCCTATTATGTTATTCCTTTTATTCTCCCTAGTGGATAGCATGCATGTTATATGATCTTGTGAAGATTAGTTTGCCGAAAATGCTCGGAGCAACTCAGTATTTAAAAACCATTTTAGCTTCCATACAAATATTCAGGAAGCACTAGCTTGGAAAAATGCTAATCCTTGATTTGAAAGTATTGCAAAGGCTATGCAAAGAATGCAACATAGATCCTGACAGCAGGTTCCATCTTGATCTAATGGGTGGAGATGTCAAAGACAGCTTAAGCCTCCAATTTGCTCAGAAGATGGGGAATGATATAATTCATGACACTGGTCCATGGGGCTTTGGCACTGTTTATACTGCTGCAGCAATCCATGCTCTGGCTCCAATTTCTATATATAGTACATTATTTCTGAAAAAGGGCAGATTGGTTACACAGAAATCCAAATAAAAACATTTCCATTTTGAAGTCAGGGTTAAATGGGCCAAATCTTTGCCCACTGTTGAACCAATTCCATGACTCTCCACTTCCACCACCTCCCTTGCTTGTGAAAGCATCATAACCCATGTAGAGATTTTTCATTTGCTTTTTTCCTCCTTAAGAACAAAGACAGCAAAGTAAAAGGTAGAGGCAGAGAGGGAGATGTTGCTGCTCAAGATCCAATTTCTGTGCTCTCTTCTTGATTGGATGGAAGGCACAGAGATTGGCCTGGCCATTCCAAAAGAACTGTAGTCAGGACAATTATGAGCCATTCTGAGATTGTTTGGGGGGAAATTGTTGGCGTTTAACATTTTTTTGTACCATCCCTTCCAAGAATTTCTTCCAGAAATTGAATCCCTCCATCCAGAAAGCTTCTAAATATGAGGCATAAGCTTTACTTATCACCCAACCTAACAAACTTGAAAGGCAAAAAATAGCACGGGTTTATGAATTTTTCCTGCCCTCCCAATGAATCAAGGAGATAGTGTGTAGAGGATTACAGGTCCTTCACCCTGACGTGATTTCACCCTGAGGTTCAGCACACTACAAGCTTCTTAAACTCCAATCTGAGGCTCATCTCTCCCCCCTCCCCATATACACAGCCGATGAAGCCCTTTCCCTAGTATTTAACTCACTTTTCTAGCTCCACCTCATCCCATTATCCAAACTATCAGGGGTCATTTATCAGTGAATAAGGCTGCTGACAATGACAGTCTGCCCCTTTAAGAAAAACATGGCATTACAATGTCACAAAAATTGCCTAGGGTACAAAAGCCGCTATTTAGTTTGTGGGGTGGGGAGGGGGAGAGAAGGGAAATGGTTCATAAGCAGGCCTTTGCAGCTACTGGTTCAAAAGAAAGGATGAATTCATTACTCTTTGATGCCCTCTGGAGGCCTGTCAGAATACTTTTGCCCAAACAAGAAGGGTTATCTTTTTGCTGCATCAGAGGTGAAGGAAATTTACCTTTGGCTGAAGGATCTGCTCTTTTACCCTGGGGAAATTCTCAGTAGGAACTTTCTGGGTCTGAAAGTTGTAATGTCTTCTTGTGTCTCCTGATTGGCATGTTGTGCTTTTGGAGCACAACATTCAGAATTCAGCATCTTGCTTGTAAGAGAGATGGAAGGAAGGAAAAAGTGGGAAAAGCAGACTTTTTAATGAGAGGGTCAGAAGGCATGGGTAAGAACAGGCAAAGCAAAATATGGCACCTTTAAAGGAAAAGGCTTGCAAAAAAAGTGACCAAGGAAGTCCTATCGTCAATTAAGAAAGGGAAGAAGGAAGGGGAAGTGTTTTCTAAGAGGGGCAGAAGCATAACAATGAAGTCACACATTTTGTTTTCTGAGCAAGTAAGATGATTTATGCCATTCTTGATCCTTTCTCCACAGCTGTACTCTGCTGATCCTGCTCATTATATCCATCTAATTAATACAGTTTATCCTCCAACATCTCCATTATTTGGAAGGATTATATATAAACAGATGTCAATCCCATTACAGCATGAGATCAGAAGTACTGAGAAGGCAGAAGTTCATGAATTTTGTTCATCAATAATGATTGTCATAAGAAGTGACCATAGACAAGATCTTATACGTTTTTTCTTCATCTGTATTTACATTCACAAATTACACCTCTCTGTATAAACCTCCCATAATGCATTGCCTATACTGCTTATTGAGAGTTGAAGTCAAATTCACTTGAAGGATTTCAAACCATGCTGGTTAGATTCACAGTGAGGTTTAGTGTGGTCCTATCATAAAACATAGGGTTTGGCCAATTTTCACAAGATCATTCCTGTAACTATTATTTACCAAATAACAATAGCTACATTTATAAATAGGAAACATCAAAGAATTACTTCAATTGTTTCATATCCTAACCTCAGTATGGAGGACGTGTTCATAACGCTTAGAGATACCCTATAATTAGAAAGCTGTCCTGCTTTCTACTATCCATTTGGGGGTCTGGTAGTTATCTGAACATTAATGCAAGAAAGACCAAGGTAGTTGTTCTTAATAATGAAAATGGAGTGAATGATTGCAAGTTATATGTTGCAGTTACACAGCTAAAACACCACAGGTAGGTGAACTGGTCTTACTAGGCTCTTCACTACAGATGCAAAACTGGAAAAAGAAATGTTAAGGTGTACAAATACAATGAAAAGATAGTGAGTATGGTCTGTTGTGAAGAATGGATACTTGTCAAAAGAAGTGAGAAAAGTTGGTTGTATCCTGCCCAATTTGTCACACAGATGTGAGAATTGGGTATGTCAAGAAAAATATAAAAGTGAGTTGAATGCACCAGGAATGGGGTGCTTAATATATATGAAGTCAAACACCGATAGAGTGTAGAATGAGAGGATGCTCATTGAATGTGGATTGCACAGAAAAGTAAATAGATATTGCAAAAAAATATGTGAAAATGGCATCACATCTTCAGAGAATGAATAAAGGATCAAATCTCTCACACACATACACACACAATAAACATGAAGGGTGAAAGGGTTGAGAAAGGGGGGAAGACCAAGATAGTGATTGAATGGAATGTTTTTTGGGGGGGTGGGAAGGCAATACAGCAAGGCTGAAAATGTAGAGAGATACATAATGAATCAGGGTTAATGTCTGGAATGCAGAGAATGTAAAGATACAACTGTTTTTATCCAACTGTTCAAAGGCTAAAAGAAATTTTAAAAAAGCAAAGCATTTCCACAAAGGGGAAAGGAAGTAAATACTATCCAAGCACATAAATGTCTAAGATAGGAATAAGGCAGTCTTCTGTTGACTGGATATTTTGGACTACAATTCCATAATATGTCACCACCAGGAACATGGGCTGCAGCTTGTGGGAGTAAACACAAAGCATCTGGCAAATACTGGCTTTACTGTCCCCTTTCCTAAGGATACTAAATGCCCTCTCTTGACAGCAATTCTGCAACAGCTATTCTACTATGAGGAAACTACAGGAAATCAGATTCTAGGAAATTAATTATAATAGCATTGCAATTACAAGCCTGCAGGAGGCTTATTGTTTCCATCTTTGCTCCAAAGTACAAATTCAGTGAACATTTGATCATTTAAGTTCATAACTAAGCTGAAGAGCCATCTTAGGAACTGAAAGGTCATCTGTTTTTAATTCTAGTAATTGCTTGCTGAATAAAATAAGAACCCATCTGATAGAAAATGTAGATAAAGAAAATTCAAAGTATAAAATGACATGTTTATATTGATTACAGTGCCTCAGATAGAGACCCAAGGACTGATACCAACAGTTTCATTCACATTATGCCTTCACACTTCAGTTTTATCCAGTCATAGGGTAATGCAGAAATGCCAACCTGCTTCTGACTGGAGAACCCATAAGGGTTATGTATAAACATGGCCCTTTAATCAAAGGAACTCAAATGATCTTCTTGAAGATAAAGCACCATAACAGTATGAGCTCTTTGCAACTCATAAACATATTTAGGTTGGTTCTAGTTTCCTGTTCCACAATCTGGGTATAAAGGATATAAAATGTATTATATACAAGGTAAAGTTGGGAAATAACCGGGATTGGCTGAAGGAGACCAGACTGTCTATGTTATAGTTTATACCAATGCAGTCATAAGGTTTTTTCCTCTTTGCTGTATGACCAAAATAGCTTCAACTTAGCCATCTTTAGATAAAACAAGTCTTCACATTCCAGAGAAAGGCTGGTAATTTTGGAGTTACTATCTGAATCTGCTGGATGTGCCCAGGTGGCAAAAACCTGCACTAAATTGGTAATCGGGTAGTAAACTTGGGTAAAACCTTGTTAACAGGTTTTAGTGGCGTGCTTTCTTTTTTTTCTCTGCTACATCAACATGAATTACACTTTCCTACTTAGATATTTGTGTTATTAAAATGTTTAGTTTAATGGAATTCACCTTCTCAAAATACTGAACGGCACAATGTAATATTGCAGAAGACTCTGGGCAAATTAACACATTAATGGAAATGCAATCATCTTTGTAGTATTGAAACAGGATGCAATTTTGTGGTGGGGAGAGGATGGGTAAACCTCTTTCACATATGGCCATTACAATAATAGAGTATTGCATAAATTTGGTACATCTATACTTTACAAAAAGTACTCTGTCTTTTGTGCTTTCATCACATTAGGTTTTTAGGTAGTAACATCTGCTCTCTTCAAAGTGGTACTGTGAATGATATGCACACATAATCTGAGGTTGCCTACATTGTTTGACTTTCAGAATATAGGTGTTGAATTGCCCACAACGAGTAATACAATTTTCAGTACAGAGCTCTCTGTTGCCAGTTAATAGTTTCCGGGAGGCCATTAGCTCAAAGCTTGACCAAAGTTGTATAGCTCTTTAAGGGCTGGGACTTTTCCTGAGCCTAAATGTTCCATATTTAAAACTGATGCGTGTGGGAATATTTATTCACCTTCAGGGTCTTAATCTTTTAAGTCATGGATTTTCCTCTCCACCCATAAATGTAGGGAGTGGAGCCCATTTCAGAATGGATTCTTTCAGTGTTGTAAAGAGAAGCAATTAGTTTTCTCCTCCATTCTCACAAAACCAAAAGACCACAATCTCATGTTCTTGAAAAACAAAAACAAAACTCTTGCTAGTTTTCTTTCTTCTGGCCAAGGACAAAAGTGTCATCCAGCAATAACCTTCAAGGCTATATAAATCTCTAAGCAAACCTTCTCCCCTATTGGCCACCCACATATTAAACTCTTGAATCTTTCCTGCTTATGCCCCAGAAACTCTTGCCAGCAGCCATGTCATAACATCACCTTCTGAAACCAACATGCGGCAGCCAAGTTCAGGGCTTTGTTGAATTTTTGGGCTTTGTGGAAGGTGTGCTTTTCTTTCCCAGCCCTGTTTCACGATGTCTGACCACTCAGCACTGCAGGAGGAGAGGGTGGCAGGTGCCTCTGCACCAGAGAAAATAAGAGTGGAATCTTGAGAACCAGAAGACTCTTTGGACTGCAACCTCACTTGGACATTTGAAGGGAAGTCACCACAGGTTTTGTTTTAAAGTACTGCTTAAATCTTATGTCTGCGTACCTACACAGCAATACAAGATAAACATTTGTTATGTATAATATTAGGAACATTTTGGTACACATTAATTTTGTAGTATGTGGTGCTCTTTGGTTTCTATGAATGGAAAATTATGCCCCAAAATATGCAGATGTCCTTTCTATTCAGTGTCTGTTTTCTCACATGCATCTTACAGCACTTAAGCACTGAATTCTTACACCGCTACTTATGCATTTATATGCATTCTTACATTTTTTTATAAACATGCTTATTTGATAATTCATATATGATGCTCATCATGCAATGATTTTACATGCAGTTGTAAAAATATCATCAACATAATAAGGTGTCAAAATGAAAATATTAAGCTAGGACTTGAAATCAGGGATCAGATTCTGACTAAAATATGGCAATTTTAGGTGACCTTGAACCATTTAAATATCTCTGGAATTCAGAGCTTCTTGGATGAGAAGCGAAATGTCTTCATGAAAAAACAATTCCAGTTGCCTTTTGAAAAAACACCTTGAGAACCTGACCCGTCTAGTTACTCTCAGCCAAAGTATAAAATTATAGGAAAAATTAAAATAGAGTAAGGCAGGTTATATACAAATGACTCCTTTCCATGCCCAACTTGTTGCTAATGCATCTGACAACCTAATCTGGAATTTTGGTCAAAATTAGTCTAAATCCATGTGTCATTTAAGTTCCCTTCTTGATTCTCAAATTTATCATAAAATCTACATGTGGTTACCTCTAAATTTCTCATTACATGAAGCATTTCTCTTGCATTAAAAGTTTTCTAGAATAATCACAAATGCCCCAATTCTCAGATAACCAAGTGCCTAATAATTCTAGGAAGTATTTTCTAATTAATACATATAATAAAAACCATCAACTATGCTGCTCAAATATGAAACTGGAGCAGCACAGCCAGTGAATTGGTATGCCCTTAAAGTATTAATATGAATTTATCTCAATTTTTGACCTTTTCTTTGAAGTCTAGACTTTTCATCAAAAGTGAATGTCTTCAAATGTTGTCCCAACTGTGCTTTTCAAAGGCAACTGAACTCTCTTGTTTTTTTACTTTAAAATGTTTCACTTCTCATCCAAGAAGCTTCTTGGATGAGAAATGTTTTCAAGGAAAAAAGCAAGACAGTCCAGTTGCATTTTCAAAAACATCTTGGGAACAATCATGGCCTGGGTGATTGAGAATCTCCATAGACATTCTTTGAATGCTTACCTCAAATATTTTTACCCCACTTTGATTCAGGGTGGGTTTAAGTGCATTATCAACTAACTACAGTAATAAGAAAAAAGACAAAGGCCACATCCTACGATCACTTTTACCTAGGAGTAATTGTCTTGGCTGAGAAAGTACATAAAATACCAATCCCATGCAAGATTATTTGGAATGATGACAAATATTGGTGATTGGGAATGTATATGTAAACTTGCAAAAATTGCAGGAAATTTAAATGAGCAAGATCACAAGGCAACTGAGGACCATGGGAAAGAAAGCAAGGCAACTTATTCATTTATACATTTGGTTTTGTTTTATCTTTCTCTTCATTTTATCTATATTTAATCAACTATAGTAAGGATTATAATATGAAGCTCATATTTAGGAGATATCTGGGGCAGAAGGGTGAATAACATCAAGGGAAGAATCAAGAGCTTGTATTAAAACTGATACTTCACCAATATTTCCAAAAAGTTATTTGTTAGTTCACTTTTTCTTATAATGCATTGAGACTTTAGGTGTCTTACCACAATATAGTATAGTTTCTCTAGTCCACCTTTGAAAATCAAAAAGTCATTAAGCTTCAAAATATTTCAATCATTGCCTTAAAACTCATGAAAAAAGACAAATTTTTGGATGGCATAGGACCTGACAGGTCATTAACTCTAAATGTGTTTCTAGAATGAGAGCTTAGTAAACTTTAACCAAGCTGAAAACACGGAAGCTCCCACTTCTGTTGCTAGAGGGATAAGGTAAACGGGCTAATCAAGACTTAAAAGCATTTCAAGGTTTTCACATTACTTTTATATAAGTAAATCTCACAGAAGTGCTCTCAGGTAAGTCTTATATGACTGTAACCATATCATTTTATACTGATGATCAGGACTCTGACCCAACATAGCAGACTGATTGTCACTGGCATCTCCCCTCCCCCATGCCCGGCAGACAAAGAAGCAGACCACTAGCATCTTGTTTGTATCCTTTCAGTGCAAGTAGAAATGACTCACCTGGCAAAATCAAAGTCTATTGTAGAGAATTGGGCTTGGATCAGGCCCCAGCAAGCCCACAGAAAATGGGAAGCCTTAGAAAAGACAACAATATCAGAAAGATGCCTTTGAGAAGTGTGAGTGGACATGTAACATGTAACAGCTTAACTCTATGTGAAAGAAGTATGCACGTGCACACACCCGAAGAGTTCTCATTGCATTTGGTACCTGCAGAGACAGTTACTTACAGGTTGGAAGGGAGGGTGGGAGGGAGTAGAAAGGAAAAAAAACCCAGCACAGAAAGGCAAAACAGTAGTAAGTATTTGGGAAATTTGGGAATACATAGAACCGTGATAGTGGAAGAAGCTAAAAACAACAGCAGAATGAACAGGTTCACCGCCAAAACCACGACGGACAAATGCGCACTGACAAAACCGCGATGGACAAATGAGCGCCGTCAAAATCGCTAATTGATTTTCAACAATAGCACAACGACAAATGCGTGATGACAAAATCACGACAAAACCCTAACCCTAACCCTAACAATTTTTCGATTTTATTGTGCTTGTCATCGTGCTTTTGTCGTCGCAAATTTGTCATCGCGATTTTGACATCGCATTTTAATTGGCGCTATTTTGTCAGCGTGCATATGTCTATCGTGCAATTGTCAGGTCACAGAATGCACAAAAATATCTGAACTGGGTCCACCTAAATTTATAGCTATGTGGCTTTGATGTTCTTCAAAATCTTACACGGATCTAAACTAAACAGGGAATAATGACTTGTTGAAGCTACATGGTCATGTACTAGATTATGTCAGCTCTTTTTGTGCCTAGTTGCCTTCCAATTCCATCCTCGTCACCAGTGTTAGGTCGGGTGAATGGATGAGGCAGAGTCAGGCTTTAGTGACAAACAACAGCTCTTTATTGGAATAACTATGTACAATCAAGCACCGCTCCGTTTGACAGCTAGCCCTTTTATAGGGAGCTGCCAAATGGCTCGGCCAATCACCTTTCAGTATTTTCCCGCCAGATTGGAGGACCTTGGTGGAACCTATCATACTGGCTGTCAGTATGTAACAGTTGCAAACATTCAAATTAGATTGCCCCCTAGGACTGCAGGAATAAGAACCATACACAGCTCGATACAAGTAGAAGCTGACTTTTACAGTACTAGTTTCCACTCTTGGGCAAACAAATTTGTTGGCTTGGGATTAGGCTACAGGGAGTTATAGAACTCCCTCTTCTAACTGAGTGCCTTTCCAAATAAATGAATTTCAATTGCCAATAATCATTGGCTGTGGAATATGACAGCTGTTGTCCAAAACATCTAGAGGACATCAGGTTGATCTATAGATAGGAATAGCTAATAGGTGAAGGAATGAAGAGAGATTAGAAAACAAACAATTAGAATGGTGCCATGGCCTTCTTTTTAATTAATAAATTACTATAAATATAAAAATGGCCATTGGATTAATGCGACTTGGGTAGCCTCAGTTTCAGAGCATGCAATAGTCTCTCTTATTTTATCCACCCTTTGATCATTTTGCAAACACTCACCAAAGCAAACTGGTTCACTTGCATGTAGAGACTCTCCAGTTCTTCTTCAGACACTGCTCCACTCTCTCCTCTGCTTTTATTTCCTTCTCCCTGGTCCTCTGGACTTAGTTTCTTGTAAGACTGCAGGTAGTACCTCAGCCATTGCAACTGGACTTCCTTGCATGGAAATAAGCTGTAATCGACTTCATTGAGCCCTGGGAGCAGAGAAGGCAAGAGGACTCGGTGCAGTTGATGTCAGACTGGATGGAAGTGGGTTAAACCGAATCCAGTAAATACATGGGCTTAAATTTAGCCAGACACTTGGGAAGTTTGGATTGATTTTAAGATTTGTATACCCAATGCATTACTGTACTATTGTTGCATATTGATAAGAAATTGCAGGCGATAAGATTACCACAGAAAGAAAAATAAGTTTGTAGAAGGAAGTACTTCTCTTACTGTTTCTGTCGTTATTTCAACAAACTGAAGGAATTTGACTGGTGGAACCAAGGAGAGAGAGATTTAAGAGGAGACGAGGCTGAGAATGTGAATAATTAAAAGCTGAGAGAAGAAGTCTAATGGATAAGCTGTTGTTTCATATTGCAGCTTGCTACAAAGAATGAATATGGGTGTTTATTCAAGGAATGAATAAAAGACCCAAACTAGCAAAAGCTTTGAGTCAATGTAACCACAGTTCAGTCCTTTCTTCCCATTGCTTTTCTTTCTTTTGTTGGGCTTCACATCAAGCAGAGGACATCAAAGGTCTAACCAAACAATACTTCTTTATTGGACTATAAAAGTAAATAAGGATGGACCCATCCTGATTACTCTTGGAATAATGCTCCAAACATTACAGTGCTGTGGAAAACATCCTGTATACCACATCCGCCAGCCTAGCCTCTCTTTCAGGACTCTTGACGAATGTTATAGATTATAAGTGGTCTCACAAGGGAGGAAGCAGACTTTGAATTATTCTGGCCCAAAACATTTATAGATCTTAAAAGAGCAACCTTGAACTGAACTTAATAAGCATTGGGAATAGCTGTTCTAAGCCTGGTAATAAATAGCTTCTAAAATATCCACAAGACAATAATCCATCTGTTACACTCTTACACCACCAGAATTTTCCAAACCCTTTTCAAAATCATCTCCACAGGGAACAGGGATTGGCAGCAAAATGCCAGTACCTCAGTATATGGTGTCAAAAGCAACACCTGAAGAAGATTTGACTGGTTTGAGGCTTCTTTTGGCCCACATCCAGTTTCTCACTGGTTTCATGTACAGGTTTGAGACATCTCCCTTGAAAGGACAATTTTGAATTGTCCAACCAAAGCTTAATTATAAGATACAGCTTTGAATTACCTTCTCCGCTGGCATTATGCAGATATTTGTGTTTTTTAAAGGACAAGATAAGGTCCCGAGGGGAGCTGTGAAGCTGAGCAATATTCAATATCATGTTCTGGAAACATTTAATCAAATACTGCTGGAATCAGTGCAAATAGTGCCCCCAGCTTCTACATATCCTAGAAGGTTTGTTAAAAGTCATTCAGCAAAATCAAGGGAAGTCCTGTTTCCTCAATATAGATTATCTATCACATGGAACAAATCTGCTTCTCTTTTGAAATCATGTCAGTTCTGTTCTAGTGCATAGTGTAGCAGAAGCAAATAGCCATGCAACCAAGAACTTGTTCTGAAGAAGTTCTACTGCATCAACCTTTTCTAACAACTTTTGCATTTTCCTTCTGAAATCTTCCAGTTTGACCGAGCTTAGATTTCATGATCCTTACAGAATAGATAAGTTACTGTACATGTTGAGCTGGTAGCAAACCTAATACAGTGATTTCCTGTATTAAAAAAAAACCCATTCATCAGAAATTAATACAGACTGGATAATTACAGGTAGTTTCTTGAAAAGACGTTGGTTTCTAAAATCCATCCTTAAAATCAGAATTGCTGAAGAGACAGAAGGGGGGATCAGGATAGGGAAATCATCTTAGGTAAAGGTGCTAGTCGTTCCTGACTCTAGGGGGCGGTGCTCATCTCCATTTCAAAGCCAAAGAGCCATTGCTGCCTAAAGACATGGTCATGTGGCCGGCATGACTAAACACCAAAGGCGCATAGAATGCTGTTACCTTCCCACCAAAGGTGGTTCCTATTTTTCTACTTGTATTTTTTACCTGCTTTGGAACTGCTAGGTTGGCAGAAGCTGGGACAAGTAATGGGAGCTCACCACCTTATGCGGCACTAGGGATTCAAACAGCTGAACTGCCGACCTTTCTGATCGACAAGCTCAGCCTCTTAGCCACTGAGCCACCATGTCCCCATTGGGAAATCATCTTACGGTGACATAAAATGGCTGTTTAAGATACTACTTTATTTATTTATTTATTTATTTATTTATTTATTTATTTATTTATTTATTCATTCATTCATTTATTTATTCATTCATTCATTTATTTATTTATTTAAATGTATTGGCTGCCCAATTCCATAGACTCTCTTAAGTCATTTTTTACTATGGATATTCTTGTTTCTCAGCAGTTT
Organism: Thamnophis elegans; assembly: GCF_009769535.1. Taxonomy (NCBI): domain Eukaryota; kingdom Metazoa; phylum Chordata; class Lepidosauria; order Squamata; family Natricidae; genus Thamnophis; species Thamnophis elegans. The sequence continues at coordinate 52,555,157 of NC_045545.1, forward strand.
GTAATTTAAAGCAATCTTTCCAAAATGTAAGAATTAGCATTATTCCAGCTTTACCTTCCATTCTTTGAATCTGTTGGCTAGCAACAAGGGAACTAGTAGCCCAGAAACAACTCTCACATCTTGGAGCACAATAAGTCAGCAGTGAGTGATCTGCAGATACTCAGCAGCAGGTTAAAGAGCAGCGAGTAATGAGTTGCTGCTGTTACTATTGGAGAAAACTGATATGTAATGTATTTCAATTTTAGATATAACAATGTGTTTCCTGCATTTCTACAAATGCAGGAAATGCGGGTGGCGGTGTGGGGGGGAGGATATCCACTCACCTGCAAATTCATTAAAATGATTCCCAATGTCGTATGCTTGATAATTGTAGCCAGTATATTCATAATCTATGAACCGGACATGACCTGAAAAAGTAAAGCCAGAAATCATTGCAAGTGAGTTTTTTTATAGAGGGGTTTCCTCTAAAAGAAAAAGAAAAATCATGTACAACTGTCATTTTTATCTTGAATGATGGACTAAAATTACCAATGCTTGGTTTGCAGGTATTATGCCTAACAAACCTTCGGCTTTGTTGTAGATGATGTTCTTGCTCAAAAGGTCATTGTGGCAGAAGACGATTGGAGACTGAAGCTGGGAGAGATGTTCCTTCATCCAATGAATCTCTTCTTCTAATACCTCTAGGCTAGGAATCTGCATTTCCTGAAGGAAGCTTGAGAAGGAAGACCAAAGTGATGCCACTGATAGACAGTAAAACCTTTCTTATTGCTTTTTTTTTTTAAAGTAAGATTTGTGAGACAAGGCTCACACTTTTTCTAGCTGCTGGCTCCAATTAGGAAATAGTAATTAATTCTCTATCAAATGTATATGAATTTACCAAATAAATATTTAAAACAGTAAATTTTCCTCAATTAAAATTATTCACCACTAATAATTCTGCTCCTAGTTTCTCTTAAACCACTTCTGATCCTAGTATTCACCCATAGTTAAAAATTATTTATACCAATATGGCAATTGTTTTACAACAAATCTTCATGGATGAATTAGACCTACTTTCTTTTGAAGGCATTTAGTGAATGGCAAAACAAACACAATCCTTACTATACCGTGCTCAGACTTCTTGCCCTTTCATCCCATCTGTGCAAGTGACTAAGTAGAAGTGAAACTGGACAGGAGAACTACAAGCATCCTTCTAGAAATCAGTACCACTTATACACAGATGTGAAACTCTTGGGATATCTGAAATAAATGTGCCTGAATACAGTTTGCTGCAAGAACTTTGCAAAAAGATGGATCATATTGTGGATTGTCCCCTATAGTAGCCTATGTGCTTTAAATGCACAGAAGGTGAATAGGTGTTTTCTTCAGAGAGAAAAATATATCTATTTCAGAATGTGTGCTGTTGTTATTTATTGCACAATATGATTCTAGAGGAAATTCTACACTATATAACTTTTTACTCTAAAGCATGTAAAATTTGTAATAGTCAATTTTCCTGCAACATAAAAGACACTGACCTGTACTCTTTGCGGTCTGATATTTCTACATTATTCACTATTAAAACCCAGCTGTTCTGTCTCCTGGCTTTCTATGTATGTTGGACTATAACACATCTGGAGGGCATCAGGTTATGGAAGACAGTCAAATCTGATAAATCATGTATAGGTATCCTCAGCAAATGCTGCAACAATGGTGCCCACACATGTCTGCCCGACATGCGGCAGAACATTTTGTGCTGTATAAGCCTTAACAGCCATCTGCGGATACATTGTGGACAGTCCACAACCCGTTAGATGTCAAGGTCCTCTTTGAACATGATGGACGAACATCATCAAACAAATTCATTCAACAAATTCAATTTGAATTTTGAATTTTCAATTCAAAAACCTTGTCTAGAATCCAACCATAACTTTTATCATTGGGGGGGGGGCAGTTGTTTTAAATGAGAACAAATTAATTATCTTTCCTGTTTCATTCCTTGTCCCAGTATTTTGCACTATATGCTTAAAATAATTACAATGCCATAACCAAAACTGTTAACTGTTGTATTTACCAAATATACATTTTTTTTTAAAAAAAATATTTACCTGGAATTTGATGCCTTTTTAGCAAACTCCGTTTTCACAATATTAAGGTACTTGAACAATCTGTGCCAAAGACAAGGCTTGGCAAGATTCCCATTGGTGTGAATCTTGTGCATTTTGGCCATCTCCTGGGCTACTAGCCTAAAACCACAAAGATCAAATAGTTTAAGAGCAATACACTGCTTTTAATGAAGCTAAAGAGGGAGCCAGTTTCGTGTAGAAGCTAAGGTGCTGGACAGGACATGGGAGATTGGGAGCTTTAGTTGTCCCTTATCCCTGGAAGCTGGCTGGCTGACTTTAGGCCAGTTCCTCTTACTCCAGGACAAGGGCTATTGTAGGGAAAACAGGAGGAAGTAACATCCTGTATGTTACTTTGAGTTGTACAAATTCAAACCACAACAAATGGATTAGAACTGCATACAAAAGATAATTTGGGGATTCTGAGCTTGGTTGTTTTCTTGCCAATGTTTCATTATCAAACTAGGTAACATCATCAGTACTACTGTAATTTGGAAAATCCAGCCAGATCTGAATTAATTTATTTTTGTTTATTTAAGCAGTTGGTCTTCAAAATGTTCCCTAATTTTTCATATAAAAAAGAAACACAAATATATCTCTAGTTCATTTTCCAACAACTGAAATGAGCCCACAAAAATCAGCAAATATTGTACTCTACTTTCTTTATCCCAGTTCCGATAAATCTAGCATGACAACATGTCTTATTTAATACTCTGGATAGATGGATACCCTGCATCCATTACCAGAACATTTCCCAAATTTAGCATAAGGGATCTCTGATCCAAGAGAACATTATACAAAATACTTTTTTAAAATGCTAATTATTTTCTAATTACATACCAATACAGGAGAATATTGTGGCTCAGGGTTGAAAGGAGGGGTCCTTAGTGCTCTCTGAGCTTATAGCAATAGCAATAGCAGTAGACTTATATACCGCTTCATAGGCCTTTCAGGCCTCTCTAAGCGGTTTACAGAGAGTCAGCATATTGCCCCCAACAATCTGGGTCCTCATTTTACCCACCTCGGAAGGATGGAAGGCTGAGTCAACCCTGAGCCGGTGAGATTTGAACCGCTGACCTGCTGATCTAGCAGTAGCCTGCAGTGCTGCATTTAACCACTGCGCCACCTTGGCTCTTATTTGTTTTCTTGCTGATATTTCATTACCTAGACTAGGTAAACATCATCCGTGCTAGTGATTGTGCTAACTACAGTACCACAGTAATTGATCTAAATTATGAGGTATTGGGATTCTCACATAGTATTATTTTGGGAAAGTAGCTTTCTCTTTTCCTTACTTTTAAAACATCTTTCCTTAATCTAGTACCTCCACAAAGATCTGATATAAATGACATCCATAATCTCCAACCTATATTAGTCTCCCTTGGGATAATGGACCTATCGAAGGAAATTAATCTCCCTTGGGATAGTTCAACCTATCTAAGGAAAAATCGCTTTAGGAAAAAAATATGCAAAAGAAATACTCCCTGTGGTCCCCTGTGCAACTAATTTGAAGATCAATAAATGATTTAAATAATTTCCCAATTGTGTTTCCCATTAAATGAAAATGAAGTTTAAGCATCTCTACTGAATTTCAAAACATGCATCAGCTATAGCCCTTTTTATTTATTCCATTTTTTTTACAGCAGAAAACGTCTGGGATGGGGACAGAGGGGAGAAAGGGGACTTTGGCGGGGTTGTATCCTGCCATGGAGGCAAAAAAGGCTGACAATGAAACATTGTTACACAAAAGCTACGAGACCCCTGAGCATCTCTTCTTTTCTGTATTATCTCTAAGACTTTTTTAGTTGGGGATTGAGTATATCACCACAATAGCACTATGGGGCCAAACTAAAAGTAGGGAGCACAAGCCTTTTCCAATTAATAATCACCATCAGTTTTATTTATAAATTTGAGCAAGGAAGTACACATACCTGAACATACTTGGCTCCCGGATATGTTCTGGTCCCAGAGCTTTCCCTGACATGAATTCATAGCAATATCCATTCTCAAAAGTGCAGAAGAGGTTGGGGGCACAGCCGTTGTCCTGGAGGACTTGGAAATTTCTCAGCTCATTGGCTCGGTCCACAATAAGCTCTGTTTTCCTGCCATAGACCCGCACTAGGACTGCATCTCTCATATTCTCATCTGTGAAACAAGCCATTAGCTTGTTGGTGATGCCTTCAGTGAAGAGCTTAGACAGGGACAAAGAGAAAAGCAGGCTGAACAATCACAGTTGCTGTTAAAGTATAACAGTATAACATTCAGCCATCTGAGGCTTGAGAGTTTTGTTTAAATGTATATGATGTGAGAAGCCAAATTTTTGTTTTTGCATTATATATGAATGGGTCATTATGGGTTATTCAACAAACCAGGGATTTTTTTTAAAAAAAAAACTTGGTTTTATGTTATATACTTTATGAACCAAGCCAAAGAGTAAGAAACAGGGTCCTGGTTTCAGCTTGTTTTTTTTTGTAAAAGAATACATTTTGGGGAAAGGAAAAATATTGTGAGCTTTCAGTTGTAATAACTAAAAAAGTTGTTATTGGTATAATGTCTTGGACCTTCCACCCTTGAATATAAATGTTCTTCCCCCCTCCCCCCTTGATGGATGCCAACCTTCCTGGCAGCTAGGTTGCCACTTTGTTAGTTTCATTCTTCATAGCTGTAGGCAATGCTCTTGCACAGTGCATTCCACCAAGTCCCTTCAATTGCTAAGCTAGTGTAGGTTAACAAGAGTTGAGAACAATAACTGAAGGACATTTGCTGCATATGTCTGGCCTAACCTCTACAGCCTCCAAATGTATTGGATGCCCATCCCTTTTGGTAAGGATAGGAGCAGATTTAGGGAGATGATCAAAAGTGGAGATCATGCAAATGCACACTTTGGGAACATATAGTGAAGGTGTTCATCTGTTTATCTTTTGAGGTTATACTATGGGAAGGCAGCTTAATATAATTAGGTAGGGGGACTGTAGTACACTGAGCTAGGTTGGGCTCCTAAGCAGCTGTAGTTCAACAGCACTTGGAGAATTACAGATTTCTCATTCCTGATTTAAAATACTTATATTAAGGTTAAAATGACTATTCATAATCAATTATAGACAATTCACTGGGCATCCTTGAGCCAGCTGTTACTTATACAATACAATAGCAGAGCTGGAAGGGACCTTGGAGGTCTTCTAGTCCAACCCCCCTGCCTAGGCAGGAAACCCTATACCGTTCCAGACAAATGGCTATCCAACATCTTCTTAAAGACTTCCAGTGTTGGGGCATTCACAACTTCTGGAGGCAAGCTGTTCCACTGATTAATTGTTCTAACTATCAGGACATTTCTCCTCAGTTCTAAGTTGCTTCTCTCTTTGATTAGTTTCCACCCATTGCTTCTTGTTCTACCCTCAGGTGCCTTGGAAAATAGTTTGACTCCCTCTTCTTTGTGGCAACCCCTGCCCTGAGATATTGGAACACCACTATCATGTCTCCCCTAGCCCTTCTATTAAACTAGACATACCCAGTTCCTGCAATCGTTCCTCATATGTTTTAGTCTCCAGTCCCCTAATCATCTTTGTTGCTCTTCTCTGCACTCTTTCTAGAGTCTCCACATCCTTTCTACATCGTGGTGACCAAAACTGAATGCAGTATTCCAAGTGTGGCCTTACCAAGGCATTATAAAGTGGTATTAACACTTCACGTGAACACACACTTCACTACTTGCTGCCTTAGCTTAATGAATTTCACAAGATTGTTTCAAGGGTAAATGAAAGGAGGTAGGAGAATATGAATACAACCTACAGCTCATTGGAGAAAATCTGAGTTCCATATGCAATAAATAAATTGGACTTGGAAATTTAACCTGGGACTTAGCTCTTGTAAGCTGAAACTTGGATAAAAAAGAAATGTGCAGCATATTCTATTGAAAATAAGCATCTATATTTTATATTTGCATGAAAATCAATATAGCAGAAGATAAGGGAAGGAAAAAGGAAAATATGGTATACCGAAACCAGTTGGTTTAATGGTGCTATGATACAAGCTGAATGAAAGGATGGATTAACATTACTGTCATTAATTCTTGTCTTTTGATAATGTCACAGATGATGCAAAAGTCTAATTACAATATCTGAACTGCATGGCACTCTAAATTAAAATAAAAACCAAACTCAGAATGATGTGTCATCCAGCATGCTTTAGAATGTACAAAGGCTGCATGCATTTTAGTAGAGTTCATGGGCTGGAAAGGGATTTTCGAAAGAGCCATGAAACATGTCATTATTTTCCCTGCTCACTTCCACCATGGTGCAGAATGGAATATCCCAGCAGCTTGAATTCTATTCAAACTGCATTATTATTGTGAAAATCATTCACAATGAAGAATTCTTTTCAGCACACTTTTGAATACTTGCATCATGAAATTGGACAGAAAACAGAACATTTGGAATTGCAACATGCATAGTTTTATTTTTATTAATTTGTACACGAACATACCATTGCATATTAGAATTTAAAAATTCTAAGCTCGAAAATTTGCAATCCTTCCTAAATCCACTTTCTTATGAACCTTTTATTTTAAAAAAAATATCAGTAATACAATTTGGCTCTCAAGAATTATTTTGCTATTAAACATAATTGTGACTGAGAAATCCTTGCTGAATTATTGCAAATCACACAATTATCTATCTGGATGTCAAGATCTGTAGTCTTTCTGCTCAACCAGATATAATGTACAGAATGCATAAAGCTGCTTGACAGGAAGAAATCATTATTTTAGGGGAAGATCGCAAAGGGAAGAATATGTACACATCTTTGTAATAGTATCAACAGTATAAATGCATTTCTTAGCAGTGACAAACAAAAATGTTCTGTGTGGATTATCTTTCATTAAGAAATGTCTCCCAAACTCATGTTCCACAAACATACTTAATTTGGATTCTATTTCTCCAAATTTCTAATTTATGTAGAAAGCAGAATATACAATGGCAAAGTTAGAAAGGAATATAAGCAGTCATTGCACTTGCTTTATTTTTAATTAAAAGCACCTTGGCAATCGTTCTGCACTGAGAAACATGATTAAAAAACACTCAATTCAGACCTGTAGTCACTCTTAATGAAAATTTATCATGCCTTCTCTAATTTATAAATGCACTTCTGAATTAGGATAAGGAGAATTCTTTTATATTGTACAGCAATACAAAAATGCAGATTCAATGCATTTTATGTTCAAACTTTGAGTATAGCCATAAAGCAAGCAGAGTGGCTCTGGGTCCCAGATCAATGGAGATGTCTCCATTGAGGATGCTTGCTGTGCTGCTTGGACTGCTTCTCACAAGCAGAGGGCTTAAAAAAAAACAACTGTCCCTAATTTGGCTGATTGCCTGAACAGATGGACTTCTCCCTTTTCTCTTGTTTATAAAACAAGCTGCTAGACTTCCATGTATTTCTGAGTCCACAGGATTGGTCCAGACCAGACTTTCTGTTTCTCAAGCTTGGCAACTTTAAGATATGCTGGCTGGGGAATTCTGGGAATTGAAACCATATACTGTATCTTAAAGTAGACAATGTTGAGAATCAATGGGCCCAGAGAATAAGGGTAAATGGAGTGTTCTCAGATTGAAGGAATGATCAAACTAGGCTGGATCCAGTAGTGCTAGGGATAAATAGTCAGTTGGCCTAGTTTGATCTTGATACCAAACTGCTCACAAAAAGAAACTGGGAAGATATCCAAAAGGTTCTGTCCAAACTGGGTGAATGGGAGCTACAATATGGACAAATGTTAAGTCCATATTATCATGATTGCTACATGATACTATCAGGCCTGGAAGTCATCTTTTACATATGACATCTCTAATAAAATGGAACTCTTGAGGAATTTCAAGCTTCAGAGTCTTCTTTCGTTGAGGGAGTTACTTGGAACCCTGACAGATACAACTTAGCACACAAAATGCATTTGTTTGTTCCTGGGAGCTGAGATTGAAAAGATTTTAGAACCATGGGGCAAGCTCCTTCTCTCAGAAATGTCAGCTCAGCATGTGGTTGCTTTAAAAATGGTAAATTCCACCCTTGCCTCATTAGGAATTGGAAATGTAAGAGTTGATTAGTAAACTTTACAACAATCTACCTGGCTCTGGGCAGAATAAGAGAAAAGGCAAAAAGAGGCAACGCAAATAGTTAAGAGGTTCTCAGACCTTGCTTTTTTACCATGGTTCCCTCCTGCCCAGGTCCCATGACTGGATATGAACATAGATCACTAACTGGTACATGTTCTTATATCAGTAAGAGGGTATGTATAATACACTTTCCTATGGCTCCCTCAGTACATGCCATGGGTTCCACCACAAATCCGCGAAGCCCTTATCCGCGGAGACATAAGCGCAAAGACTAATTCGCGCCGTTCAAAGCACTAAGGAAAAACGCGACCCTACCGCTATGACATAATCGCGGAGGGCAAATCTGCGCATTCCCAAGCACTCAGTACCCTAAACCTAACCCTAACCCTAACCCTAAACCTGACCCTAAACCTAACCCTAACCCTAAAACAAACCCCTAAACCTAATCCTAACCCTTACCTTAATGGAAATCTGCTTTCTGCCGCAGCACCGTTTTAAAGCGCCCTTCTGTTGCCGCGGTGATGACGCGCGATGATGACGTAGTGGCTTTTGCGACGCGCTTATGTCTCCGCGGATAAGGGCTTCGCGGTTTTGTCGTGCCACGCATGCCATGGCCTGCTATAATTTTTCCACCTGTAAGCCTCCTTAAAATATCCTAGGGCCCCCAGGGGACCATATGGCCCCTAGTTGAGAACTGCTGGGCTACAGTCCCAGACACAATAGTAGCATTTGGGGCTTTTAAACAGGGATGAAAGCAGATAAGAGATTGATTGATTGATAAGACTTATATGGTGGTCTATATTAAGATACACAACTCAAAGTGGCTCATAAAAACAAAAGCCAAAAATAAACTCTAAACCTGGCACCTAACTCATCCTTTCCTGATGCATCTGACAATATCAGACTGACTCTAACCTCACTTTACCCAATACTTGGGGGAAGAGTTGGCACTTACGTTTTTCCAGATGGCTAAGAGGCGGGGCCTGCTTGTTCTCATGGGAAGGGGCATTCCACAGGGGAGGGGCTGCTATGGAAAAAGGAACACTTCCTAGGTCCCAATAGATGGCAATGTTTAAGAGATGGGGTCTGCTCACCCACCCTATGGTGGAAGTGTACACACTTTTGCCCAGTATAAAAAATGTGAATACATTTTTACAAGCTTTTGCAAGGTATTCTTTCTTTCAAAAATGGCAATGTCCGTTGATGGACTGAGTCAATAACTGGGTGGAGCCTGGTGACTAAGACTTCGCTAAAAGAGCTTATTTGACTCAGTCCAATCAAGAGAGGACAAGGTCAATCCATCCTGAATACTCCTCCCCTCACTATGGAGAATTGAGGAGATTCAGGGCCAATTAAAAAGAAATGCTTTTCTACACAACACCAACTGAAATTTGCTACCATCTGATGTAGTTCACCCTGACCTTTATCCCTTGATATTTTTTTAAAGGGGGAAATTATACCAATTTTTGGAGGACTGAACAATCTGCAGCTAGTAAGGTTGGTGATTGTTTTTCATCTCCCATTCACCAGCAGCATATCTTAAAAACAGCTGCTAGAAAACAACAAGAGAAGAAGGTTATTGCCATTCTACCTGCATTTGTGAGTTTGGCTATTGCATAATAATGAATGCTGAACTAAAAGTTTGGTAGTCTAATTTTCAGCAAACCACTAATATTTCCATGTTCTTGTGTTTCAGAGTGCCACTTTAACCATGGCAGTGTTACAGCCTCAGATTTTTTTTATGCTACAGATAAGTAGATCTTAGGTGATGTATAACCCATATGGCTTTTTAGTAGAATCTCAACATCCAGCCCAAGGAGCTTCCGTTAAACAGTAGTTCAGGTGCATAACCATGCGACAAGGGTAAAACAGGAAATAAATCCATGCTACAGGTCATTTCACACACCCCTCCCACAAAACCCATGATATCTATTTCTAGAAAACCTACATACACATACTTCATAATGAGTAAAAAATGAACAGGATCTGAAAGACGAGAAGGGTCTGGTAAAGTTAGGAAGAATCAATTTTGCTGAACTTTCAAGAAACAGTGCCAAATGATTTCTCCTTCCCATATCTCATATCTTATCATAAACAAAATAGAAAAATCTCATTGTTCAGACTTGGTCAGCAAAAGCCCATTAGGGGTTATCAAAGAAAACATATCTCTTTTAACCTTGACCAAATAAACCACTTTATATTCCTTCCTTTTACTTTAATCTTTAATCCTTTCAAAGAATATTTCAGAACTTGATTTCTTTTGATTTATTTTTCATTGTCCCTTCTCACAAAGTTCTTTAACAAGTCTTTTTTTGTAAATTCAGTATAGGAAAGCTATTCAGATTATTATTTTGGTTTGTTATTTGTATACCACTTTTAATTATTAAGACATAAGCCAGATTCATTTGTATATCCAATGTAGCATCTTTTTCTATATCATTTTTTAACTTGTCATTAACTTGTCATCCACTTTCAGATCAATTTCAGTCATTTTTAAATCTACTTTCAGGTACTTTCACTCTTGTCCAGTAAAACTTGGTTTTTTGACATAATATCTTTTAAACGCAGTCTATCTATAATGGCAGATACTTTTTATATTAATTTCTGGGTCCATTGTTCACATATAAAATCCAATGTTAAAGTAATTTGCTCCATTCTATATTGGTAAGCCTAATTTAAATGTTCTTTCTTTTAATTGTAATATTTAGTTCCTTCTAGTGGCCAACCTTTGAAGTTTCATCCTATTTTTTATGAATTCAAAACAACATTTTCCGGAGGGAAGAATTCTTATAATTTCAAAATCTTAATTTAAATCTATCTGGACCCTTAGTCTGTTTATAACGTTTCAAACTCAATGTTCTAATCAGCCTTTTGCTGTTTAGACTAGAATATAATTATTTATTGGCCAAGTGTAATTGAACACACAAGGAATTTGTCTTTGGTGCATTTGCTCTCAGTGTACATAAAGAAAAAATATATATTAATCAAGAATCATGATATAACACTCAGTGATAGTCACACTAATAAGCAATCAAATCATACTAGGAATCAATAAAACAATATAAAAAGATACAAGCAACATGGTTATAGCCATAAGATGGGAAGAGATAGGTACTAGGAAGGATGAGAATAATAATAGTAATACAGTCTTAGTAAATAATTTGACAGTGTTGTGGGAATTAGTTTAGCAGAGTGATGGCATTCGGGGGGAAAAACTGTCCTTGTGTCTAGTTGTTCTGGTGTGCAGAGCCCTATAGTGTTGTTTTGAGGGTAGAAGTTAAAAAACAATTTATGTCCAGGATGTGAGGGGTCTGTAGATATTTTCACAGCCCTCTTTTTTATTCATGCAGTATACAGGTCCTCAGTGGCAGGTTGATAACAATGTTTTTTTTTCTGCAGTTCTAATTATCCATTGACGTCTGTGTGTATCTTGTTTGGTTGCAGAGCCAAACCAGACAATGATAGAGGTACATATGACAGACTAAATAATTCCTCCGTAGTAGAACTGAATCAGCAGCTCTTTGGGCAGTTTGAGCTTTCTGAGTTGGCACAGAAAGCTCAAACTTTTAAAGAAAGCTTTACCCGCTCCCCCATTCCCCAGATTTTTTTTAAAAAAATCTTAATTATGTTTAAAACTTTTCTTGCTGAACGCTGAAGGAAACTCACTCACTATATCAAACTTGCCATTCTGAAGGTTCATAATAGTTGAAAAAACAGTTGATTTCCAAATGTGATTAGAAAAGTATGTAAACCTAGTATTCTTTAGAAAGGTGCTGAACTGTGGTTAGGACTACAATGATATTCCCTCATCTCTCAGAGGTCTGAACCTGCTGGAAACTGCTGTTTGGAAGTCTCCTTGTGAGGTGCAACTGACTTTAGAATTTGTTAATGATTCTATTCCTATCTTGTCTGGAGAGGAATTCATAAAGAGTTGGTCCATTCACTGCTCTTCATTCCACCATGGTCAATGACTCTGCTCTGAGGAGAGCCTTCTTGAAAGTCACTCAGTTTCTCACTTAATATTGGTGAGTGACTTCCTCATATATTTTGTTTGCTGCTAAATACTCTGCACCTTATAAAATAATGATTTCCAACAAACAGGCAAGCACCTACCAGTAACATTCAAGCAGACAAGCACCTGTTATTTAACAGACGTAACAATTGTCAATAACAAACACAAAAAGTCTAAGCAGTGGATGTGATAGAACTTGGAGACAGAACAGAAGAGAAAGAACTGGAGAAAGTCACAAAATATGAAGACCTACAAACAGAAAAAATGTGGCAAAAGTGCCCTGGATGTAATCTTCAGCAAAGACTTAATAAATGGCTAAAATTCAAATCCAGTCTCAATATCTGACTTTTTTTTTTAAAAAAAAAAGCAAAATAACAGGTGCATTTTATGAACACCAATGTAAAAACTCTTGTTTCTCTCTTAGTAGTTCTGTATACTCTTTTGCTCACTTAACATTGCTTCCCATGTCCTATTATAACTTGGCCTGTAATTATACATAAACACATGCAATTAAAGCAAGCCACACTAATCTTATTTATCTCTGCCTCTGTCTCCCTCGTGTTCCTGTTTTTTCTCCCATGTTTTTCTATTGTAAGTTCTTTTGGGATGGGGCTTATCCCTTAACTGTTTAAAGCATCATGAACAAACAATGTTTCATAAAGAGTGGTAGCATCTCTTTGCCCTGAATCAAGCTTCAAAATCCCATCTGCTAAAACATGAATGATAAAGAATCAGTAGTTTTTCATATGTTGAATAACTTTTTAACAGCAGTCTCAGCTAGCATCAACAATGGTGAGGGATGATGGGATGTAGTAGAGCAACTTCTAGAAATGAGAAATTCCTTATTCCTCTGCTAAGAGACTTGATACAGGTCTAAGTAAGCTTACCCTACTGAGTTCAGCAGGGCATCCTATCAAGTGTATTCATCAATGAAGGGAAAACTTTAGGTAGATGAGGATCAATGATGCAAAATGATAGAATTGGTGTCATGTATAATATACATTTCTATGTTTGCTTCCTCTTGACAATATTCTCTGGTGTTTTTCCAGGTCTTGTTATTATCTGCTTTGCTTGCTAGTTTTTTTTAAAGTACTGCTCAGGTAGTACTTTTTCTTACTGTCTCTTCTACTCTTCTGTTGGTGTAGGTCTCTCCAGTATTCAGTAAGCTTTCATGGTGTACTAGCTTCAGTGCTGCTTCTTCACTGTACTTCATATATTTTTTCAATGTGCATTTTTCTTATTCAACTGTCTGGTGTACAGGTAACATTCCAGAGCCACCTATGCTCCTTGTGGTTTAATGGCATTAAAGGAATCATCACAAAATGTAAGCTGTTCCAAGTAATGCTGCATTTTGCAATTGATGGTGATTTTGTCAATGCCAATGGTGTTCAAATGGTGCTTCAGATGTTTAGGATTGCATCCATGGCATCTGTTATTGATACTATTTTTGCTTTCTTTTGCCATAGCTGTTCTACTTCTACTTGTAGGTCTGTATATATTGTGATTTTCTCAGATTATTTCTCTTCTGTTCTGTAGAACACACAGTCTGTTCCACACACAGACTATTTAGTCTATTATATTTCTTGTTTATTGAACTTACTCTATATACCATTAAAATGGCAGAACTAAAATAAAATATAATACAATAAATACATACATACTGGGATCATCAACTTGAGGTGCTAATCCTAATGGCTTTTTGCTTAGATGAGCATGAAGCAAATGTCCCAAATACTGCAAGAGAGAAGTTTCTGAAATCTGGATGCTCAGGAACTTTATTTTGTGTGAGCACTAGAGAGAAATGCTTCCAGTTTGCTCAGCTGTAAAATGGGGAAGATGAGCTGCTAAAAGAGACCAAAGGTTACTTTACAGTCTTCAATTTATGTAAGCCTTCAATATCTTGACTAAATTACTCTCCCCAATGCTAATAGTTTGTGAATGCTGTCAGTGATTGCAATAACCATACACATAGCAAATCACAGCATGTCACAGAGACAGAATGAAGGGTTTATTAAGGGTGGGCTTCTTCCTACCTCCAATTTTTTTCTCATCTCCTTTGTTTTAAGGCACCTCATTTCACATTCCCCAAACTAAACTCTTTATTTCAATTCTGCAAAAATAGGGCAAATGAAGGGGTAGAAGGACAAATCTTAGGTATAAGATTTGATCTACAGACAAAAAACACTGGAGATGGGTTAATACGAGCAACAGCTCTGGCTTCCTAGTTGTAGAGTGATGTCTTCAGGGACTTGCAAAAGGCCACCTTGATCAGGACCAATCTGATTTCTGGAGGAATGATGTTGTCTGGGTGCTATGACAGAAAAGGGTCTCTTCCTGGTCCTGCCAGATGACTCTTCAATGGACAGGGATGTAGTACGTTTCTCATACTGGATCTGATGAGATGGGTGGATATAATTGGGGCAAGGCAATTTCACAAATGATCCTGCCTAATGCCATAAAGGATTTTGTAGATGATCACCAGCTCTTTGAATTGAATCTGGAAGCATAATCTTGTGGGTCATAGGTGTAACCTGTACATTTAAAAAAGTGCCCATAACTGCCCACAGCACGGCATTTTGCACTAGCCTCAGTTTCTGGATACTCTTGAAGGACTGCTTCATGTGGTAACCAAGGCTTGAATGACAGTAAGGAGAACCTCTAACCAGAAAAAATGTGATTGGTGCAGAAGCCAAAGCTGTGCATGCATAAGAACAAACTATCCTAGACAACTCATAGGTTTAATGTCCCCCGTCCCCCAGCTCTTTATAGATGACCTTTCCTATTTATTTTCCCACTGCTTTTTTCCATTTGATTATACTTGACGATTTATAAATTTGTAATGATCCTTCTGCCACAGACTCCCCAGGCTTGCTGGGAACCTGCTTGCTGAGGGCACCCAGCCAATTGGGTAGACAGTCATAACCAACAAGCCTGCATCCCTTCAGAATTACATCAAACAGGGAATCGGGATATCATTTCTCCCCAGTCAGTAACAGTGATCATAGTTGTCTCCTTTTTAATGTGCAGTAGTTTTTGTGGTGATGAATGCTTTTTCTATTAGTTATCTAGCAAAATATTCCTTTAAAAAAACCGAATAAATGAAAATTATATAAATGAATACTATAGTATTGGGAGGGTACAGTGTTAAGACAGAAAAACAGAAGAAAAGGATTTAGCAGATGACTGCAAAATGAGTAAACAGTGTGGCCAGGCAACTGTGAAGACAAACAAAATTTTGGGATTATCACAAGAAGGATCACCAGCAGGAAGAGGAGGATCCTAATCCCATTATACAGGGTTTAGTCAGACCCCATTTGGAATACAGTTCTGGAGACCTCACTTAAAAAAATATTGATAAAATTGAGTAAGTCTGAAACCCAGCAACAAAAATGTTGCTCATCTCCGTACTCTGTTGCAAGGTCTATGGGACAAAAACATATCAGGAGAGATTACAGGAACTAAACATGTACAGCAGGCTGTCAAACTTGTGGCCTGCAGGCCGGATGCCTCATGCAATGGCCACACCCATGCCAAGGTTAGCAAATGGGGGGGGAGTCCCAATATGTCACATGATGGCACCAATTACATCAGAGTTTGACACCCCTGATGTACAGTCTGGAGAACAGAAGGAAATGGGAGGACATGATTGAAACTTTTAAATATATTAAATGTGTGCATAAGTTAGTAGTAGTAGTAGAAGGTAGTAGTTTCAATATTAAGCATATATCAAGAACACAGGGGCATAATCTCAATTTGACAAGGAGGAGGAGGTTCAAAAGTAACGTTATAAAGTATTACTTCACAGAAAGAATAGTGGAAGCTAGGAACCAACTTCAAGCAGAGGTGGTGGGTCAATCATCAGTATCTTAGGATAAATTCATGTTTATCATTCATTCTTCTGAGCTTGAGGGTTGGTTTCTAAATGTTTCATTACCAGGCTAGGTAATATCTTCAGCGGAATTTAGGGGATGTCAGTGAGTGTTCTTCTGTTTATAAGGGTTTCAGGTGGTCAGTAGGTCTTGGGATGGTGAGGTCATATCACAAGACCATGAACTGATGGGACCTTCACTTGATGGGACCTTACCATCCCATGACCTACTGTCCACACAAAGCCCTTGTAGAAGAACACCGAAGTCTGAAGAGATAAGCAAAAAATGATAGATTAGACAATTCACACTGCCCACCTCCTAACTAAGCAAATGCAAGAGTAGTATATTTTATTTTATTCATAAGAACATGATCAACGTTCTTTCTTGTTGTAAAAGAAACTATGCAAACAAACATCCCTTCTTCATACTGAATTAGAACTGGTAGAAAAAAATTAGACTCAATAAAAGTCTCTGCATGATACCCGGACAAGGTTTATTTTCACTTTATGAGCTTTCCCCAAAGGTCTGAGTCCGCATCTGCCTTCCTCAATGGTGTTCTGAATACAGCAACATATCTGCTCCGACTCCAGGGATTTAGTGAAATAGAAGCTTCCCAGAGACCTTCAGCTACACTTGTTTATTACCAAATGTGAAGGAGGCGGAGGAGATACCTGAGCTTCAGCAGATTCAGATATATTGCTGTCTATGGTGGAAGCCCATCATTCTCCAACCACAAATTAAGGTGCATATTACCCAAGTCAGAAGGTGTTGTTTATAGTATGCATGTCTCTATAGCATCCCTCACTTTTCTTGGCAGTATAAAACACTGTAATAATAAATCACCCGTTATATGCTAAACATCCATATCCGCTGCCCGACAAGGCCCCCATGTAGGGCAATGGTTGGTTTGGCCTTTTCAAAAGCTCATGTGTGGTTGAGGAGGTATCTGGGAGCTCACAGAAGGGGCTGGAGAAGAGCCTTGCTTTGAATCCAGTCACATTCTTGGAAATGGATATAGGAAAAAAATGGGTCTTCAAAATGGAGAAAAATATCTCAGTTGATTTCCAAACTGAGTTTGCCCATAGCTACTTAAAAGTGAGGACAGTTCTAGAATCCGGGTTTAGAAGCAACTTAGTAGAAAAGGTCTTTTCCAAGGCAGTGTTACTCTTTTTGCAAGGGAATACAAACATATGCTCTCTCTTTTTTTTTGCTGGCAGTTTCAAGAAAAGAGGGAGATAAATTCTTCCTGCTTTGTTAAAGTGGAGGTTCACTTATTAACCAACATCAAAATATGCTGGTAACTGGACAGTTACTGATCCCTCAAAGGTGGGATCAGTAACTGTTATTTGGCAAAGCAAGGGTAACCACACATTCATGTATACAAAATAGAAATTGTCAGTTCATCCAGAGCAAGATCAGACTACACACTATTTTTACTCTTTAGAAGATACTTCAAGTAAATTAAATGTTTTTTAAAATTATAGATTATCCAGCACAGTTATTCATGTGTCCAACATGTAAAATTACTTAAAACTATGAGCAAACTATGAGCACATGGACAAAGTTGCAATCTTGTGAGACTGTGTCATTAAATGCTTTGAGTCAGGGACTCTGTGTATTGTATTTAATATAAGATATCATTTATTCAAAAGAACACAACTAATATATAAACAGAGATGATAAAATAAACTTTTGTAGATATGCATTGGATGTATCATGGAAAAGGCAGCTATAAAGAACCAGCACACAGATCTCTGTGTGATGTTTTCTACAGTTTCTTCCATATAAGTGTAAATCTGAATTAAAACAGATTCTTCCAAGAACTGTGTGATTTATAGATTTTTCCTTTTAAGAGTCTAAAAAGAGATCAGTGGGCATGGCTACAGGGCAATTTCCTGCAATCTTGGCTAAGTGCTTTACCTGAAGTGCAAAAAGCTGGGAGAAAAAATAGGGTGTAGCACAGAAATGCACTCCTTATTCCATAAATTGCTATAGTCATGAGTGGCTTGTTATTCTGAGACTGCTGTAAAGAAAATATGGCACTAGTAAACCAACATAGATTGGTTTACTTACATACAGTACATGCTTTATAAGAGATTCACTATCACAGAATGAAAAATTGATGGTGGCCAACATTGGAACAGCTAATGTTCATGCTATTTCTGAGTAAGAGGAATGTTCGTTCTGTTTCTATTTTACAGACATGACCACTGAGTCACAAAAAATAGAAATTATAGGAGGCATTGACTATCAAATCCCTGTATCCAAATTAAAAACAGTAATACCTGCGATCACACCTGATGCTTAAACAAGACTAGATTACAAAGAACTGGGAGGGGAAATTTATCCACTTAAAAATCAATTCCTTCTAACCATAGGGGTGATTTTGTGGGGGAAATGGCATTCAGCTGGTGTTTAAAGATCATAAAGAACAAAGTGGGTGTTTCATCCACTAAACATTCAGAAAGGAGTCCTGACCATAATGTGCGCCTGAAGGACCTCACTCTGCATGCCAACTATGGTAGAAGAAACCCACATGAATGTGCAAGAAAAGGGGGGAGGCGAGATCCAATTTTGGATCACCTTTATAAGACAAGTGATCAGAGAATCCAATAGGTGAGTTAAATCACTGTGTTTCTGTGGAAGATGTGCAGCTAAAGCTGAAAGAGCTAAGGTGATGCCTAGTCCATCTTAATGGGGAAAGGATTGCACTACCAAACCCAACCTCGACCTGTTGAATGTTCCTTAAAAAGAAAAGATCCACCTAAAGAGGTGAAGTGCATTTCCTGCATACCATTCCCGCCCTCAAACGCCCCTCGCCGTTGTTCCTTCTTTAATGCCATCCTTACAAGAAGATGCCGAGCAGTCTCGCCCCAGCAGCGCGTTTTGGCCGCCGGCTGCGAGTGAACTCACTCTCTTTCTTTGCCTTTGTACCTTGGTTTTAACTCGCTCCGTCTCCCATTGTGGTCTGAGCGTTCGGATCAGCTGCAGAGCCCCCGGCAGGACGTTAGTCTCATCCACTGCAATGCTGACACGCCGGACGGCTGGGTGGCTGGAGAGGACGCGCGCGCTCTCCTCCTCCTCCTCCTCCTCCGCTCCCTCCATGCCCCATCGGCAGCTCAACCACCACGCGGCTGGGCTTCAGGTGCAAGGCAGAGATAGGGAAACGGAAGAGCAGCCTTTCCCACCCAGCAACTCCACCCCCCTCAACAACGGGAGGCTGGCGAGGTAGCCCATGTGGAGGAGATGGGAAGGGGCTGGGAGGGGAGGAGCCAGCCCCGAGAGGAATCCATGAGTCACTCCGCCGCCTCCTCCTCCTCCCACCGCACCCCCAGCAAGCATTTCTTATTGGAACATCCAGGCCGACCGGATTGTGATGTCAGAGGGCGGAATCGTTCGCCGCCAGATCACAGCATCCCCTTCCTCCCCCCAACCCCCCAAGAAGCAGCCCTCCTCTTGGAGGGCAAGTGGCGGAACGCTAAGCCAGGCGCGGAGGAAGAGGAGGAGGAGAAGGATGCGGTCGCCGGCTGAGCATCTTCCCGCCAGGAAGCTGCTGTTCCCGGCGCTCTTGTTAGCGGACGCCACGATTGGCGCTTCCAAGCAAAAGCGGCGCACGCCAAGCTCGGCTCCCGGGAATTTCTGGATCTAAATCGCCGGGGTGGGGAGGTGGAGGTCTGGGTGGGGGTGAGTGGGAGCGTTGGGGAAAGAGCTGCGAGATTAATTACTGACGAGGGAACAAGCGTCCACCACCCGGATCTGCGCTTTTAGTGCCGCGAGTCTTTTCAGCTTGTTTAAACGCCGCTTACGCACGTTGGCGTGTGTTGGCAGGGGGCTGCTCTGAGCCACAACCAAGCGCCTAGCTTGACACGCGAGTCCTGTGAGCGTGGTTAGGTTAGGGTTCAGGGAATTAGGAGAATTCAGGAAACTGAGTTCGGCGAATATTCATTTGAACCATGGATTGGAATATCAGGTGAGCAACTTTCAATTCTTAGGCGGCAGGCAGCTTCGTTGGTTTGTGACAGACAAGCAAGAATTCAACTGGGATTTCAATTGCGTGTAAGTAGGTGCACTGCAGGTGGAGATTATCAAACTAATTTTTAGCGATCATGCAATTAAAGGCAAAGTACTTTGCCACCAAGCTGGGTGAGAAGAATTCCCAGTCCTGATTCAAATAAATATTATGAAACGGTTAATTTGTCAAACCAAGATTCTTTTCACACCTGATCCTAACTCCAGCACAGCCGCCTCCTCCTCCTTCCCTCCCATACCTAAACTTGAAATTGTTCCTTTAACTGTGTCAGTGGTTAAAAATGTGACAAACGTTCTGCCATGGATACAATCTGATACACTTCACTGACCATTTTGTTGGTGGAACAATTAGAATGGAAATAGCCTGGGTAACAGTTGCACACTTTTAGCTAATGCAAGCATGCCTCTCATCCCTTTCTCCCTGGACATTGTCTTCCACAATCATTCATAAGCCAGTAGTAAGTCTGATGGCTTCAAACCAGGGTTTCCCCCTGTGTTCAGCTTGGAGACCTGGAGCACCCTGGAAAAGTCATAAGTGGTGATCATGTGAGCCCAGATCATTGCAAATTCTGTAAATATATGCCAGTTGCTAAACGTGGAATTTTAATCACATGACCATGTGGATGCTGAAACAGTCATAAGCGTGAGGATCAATTTTTTCAATACTATTGTAACTCGGTCATTAAACAAATGGTCATAAGTTAAGGACTACCTCTATTGCATTTGTTCTTTGTGAAGGGGAAGGGGACAGAAGTCCTGGATCCACAAAAACAATTCTGTCAAGCCCATTCCTCCTACACAAAAAAGAAAAATTACTAGTATTCCATGATTTCCTCCATAAGTTGTTGCAGAGAAGAGGGGACCAGAGATAAACCTTGTCAGTTTTGCTCTAGCTCTGTTGCTTTGAGTTACAATATAAGTGAAGACAATTGCAAGATTTATAGTCTAAAAACTCCAGATCAATTCTAGCTCTATTTTGAGGTAGAATTACTTGGATGGTGTATATTTGTGGGACATAACAAATATGAGTGGCTGCTGAACCATCTTTTCCGTTACAAGTCCTGTAGATAAAATGCCACCTAAGCTGAATTTGGGGAGACACAATAAGGCAAGATTTCTTGTCAGTGGGAAAGGAGTTGATTCATAGTTTTACAAAGCCTCATCAGTGGAAAACAGATCTCTCTCTCTCTCTCTCTCTCTCCTTCTCCCTCTCCCCCCTCTCTCTTTTTGCAAAAGATAGAAATAATTTTAGCTGTTGAATGTAAACAATACATGGAATTACATAGATCAGGAAATCATTTTGGAGTGGTAAAAAGTACCCTAATGGTAGTGACCTATGATTAAAAGCTATGCCAACAGTAATGTAAGCAGCACATGGTCTTGTCATTGATAGTATTTTCAATTATATAAACTATACCTGAAACAGCTCAGCATTTTGAAAGCTCCCATTTTCAATGGATTGAAACCTAGTTGTTTTCAGAAGCAACAGAAGATGTGCTTAACATGTGTCTTTTGTTCTGTATCACTTGGAGGAGTAAGCACAAAAACTTCCCATGACTGAATCTATGACCATAGAAAACAGACACATTAAAAATGCCAACAAGTGACATATTAAAGAAACCTATTAAAGAGACTTATAAAAGACACCTTGGTCTAGATCAGGAGTTCCAAACTGGCAGCCCACGGACCGGATGAGTCAGGTGCAGGCCACGCTCACCCCTGCAAAGGGGAAAAGCATCGCGAAACAGCAACATGACGCTGTGAGTTTGACACCCATGGTCTAGAGACAGTATTGAATTGGATGCCTTACTTACTCAGCAAATGGTTATTCAAGTTCACGTCTGGTTTAAAAATAAATATAATAAGTGTAAAAGTTCTAAAGTGCCATAAGCACTCAATTTCAAAGCTGCCCATCATGTTAGTCTTCCTGACTATAATGAATTCTGTTATACATTTATTCAAATAACAATTATGCCAGAATGTGTCTGTGTATATTATCATATGCAGATCTCTATTCCTCCTCATTCTGTACTTTGGTTGTCCTTTTTATTTTGATGATCTATCAATAGACACCTTCATTAAAATGGTTCTCTCTGTCCAGCATGTTAATTTTCCATATAATGGCGATCTTGTTTGTTTGTAGAGAAATATAATGTGTGAACATCACCTGCATTTGAAGTGGAAATGGCAAGAAGCTGGTTCTCCTCAAAAGTTTCTTGTGGAAACAAGATTCAGTTTATTGTAACCACTAAATCTTTAATAAGGAAAATGTTAACATATTCTCAAAAAATAAAATACTTTGAAATTAATTTCACTCAAAGTACAATACGTGATTTTCTACAGAGGAGGAAAACTAACTCAAACTCAATTAATTGAATAAGTATCATCAAGCTGCAGGGAGTGATATCCACCCTCCCTTTTTAAAGGGGAATGAGTCTAATTACT